>NC_007087.3:1721569-1754069 GCF_000004695.1 Dictyostelium discoideum AX4
AAAAAAATAAATAAAAAAAAAATAAAAAAAATATGTGGAGAGTGAAAATGAAAATTTGAAAAATTAAAAAAAAAAAAAATGAAAAATAAAAAAAAAAATAAATAAAAAATGAAATAAAATTAAATAAACACAACCCAACAATTGTTTTTTCTATATTTATAATTTTATTTTTTTAGGGACATTCTTTATTAGGTTGATTTTATTTATAAAAAACATTTTTTTTTTTTTTTTTTTTATTGTTTCCTAAATTACTATAACTTTTATTTTAAAATTTTCTTATATACATTATTGATTATTTTCAATCATTTACTATTTATGGTAATTGAGAAAGAGATTTTTTTGGTGGTGGACCTCCTTGAACACCTGAAAATTTAACAGCTGTTTGTTTATTATAAGAACTATCAGAGTGAGGAGTCCAGACCTTTTCCTTTTTACCTTTTCCTTCTTTTTGTTGTCTAATTTCCTAAATTTTTTTTTTTTTTTTTTTTTTTATTTTAGTAATTTATATTTTAAATTTTTTTAATATATTTAATTTTATATTTACCTCTTCAAATTTATCTTTAAGGTTTTGAGTTGAGGTCATTTTTAAAATTTATTTGTTTGAATAAAAAGAAAAATAAATAAATAAATAAATGATTTTATGTGGTTTTGTTTTAAATGAATAAAAAAAAAAAAAAAAAAAAAAAAAAAAATAATAATTTTAAAAAAAAAAAAAAAAAAAAATTGTTTTTGTTGGGTGGATAGTACTTTTTTTGGGTTAAAATATTTTATAATAAAAAAAAAAAAAAAAAAAAAAAAAATATCTTGAAATTTTTTTTTTTTTTTTACAATAAGTGAAGTAGTTTTTATGAAAATATGTGTCTTTTTTTTTTTTTTCCAAAAAATTTTGTAATGTTTTCTAATTACTCGATAATAGTTGATTTCATTTATTTATTTATTTTTTTTTTAATAATTTTTTTTTTTTTTTAATTACTTCACCCATCAAAAAAAAAAAAAAATATTTAGTCTCTCATTTGTATCCACCAATTTGTGATTGTTAACATTTGTTGTTTAATTTTTTTTTTTTTTTTTTTTTTTTTTTTTTTTTTTTTTTTAAATAACAAACACTTTCATCATATTACTTTTAAATTACATAATTATTTCCAAAAATAAAGGTATTATTCAAATAAAAAACATAAAAAACAAAAAAAAAAAAAGAAAATACCTTATAAATATTTATAATCCACATATATATCGTGTGGTATAAAATTGGAAAATATTAAAATTCATTAATTTTTAATTTCTCAAAAAAAAAAAAAAAAAAAAAAATTAAAATTTATTTTTATTTTTAATTTATTTTTAATTTATATTAAATAATTTCAATTTAGATAATAACAAGTAATGGCAGAAAATTCATTAAATTTACCTCAATTGACGGAGAAAATTGTGGACATATCGGTGAACTATCCAAATTATCTTGACATGTACACAAAAAGATTTTTTAAAAGGTGCTTGTGTTAAAGTGTCTTTTTGTGACATGTCCAAAGAGTTTGGATAGTTAAATGGCGATATCCACAATTTTCTCCATAATTTTTATTTATATTTTTTTTTTTTATTTTTTTTATCTAGTTTAATCAATAAAATTTAATTAATTTCTAAAATCTGATGTTTGTTTTTTTTTTTAATTAAATTCTGCATCTAAAATTCTTATTTCAATATGTAATGGGATCACTTGAAAATCATTTAAAAATTACTGATCAAATTATAATTAATCATATTAATATTAATTTAATTTTAAATATTATTTTATTTTATTTTATTTTTTATTTTATTTTTTATTATTTTATTTATTAAATATAACTACATAAATATCATATAATACTGCAAATGTAAAATAAAAAAAGACAGGATAACGTAACATATAAACTTTTTGAGGTAATTCAGCAGGAATTGGATAATGACCATAATTATTTCTTGAATTTGTAATCATTACATACATTGCCCAACCAGCTATCATATTTAAACCAAAACTTGTGCCAGTTTCCATAATGAATAAGAAACCTCTTGGGTTTAAAAGTGCAACCAATAGAATGAAACCAAAGAATAATGTATAGAATAAATATTCTCTAATGGGTATACGAACAATTGCTGAAGAAGTTTCCCAAGTTGATTGACCTTCTTTTGAATCAATAAAAGAATTTATTAATCTTAGTTTATCATTAAACCAAAATTTAACTTTTCTAGATTGATTAATCGATGATTTTAGTATATTTTGTTTAGCAACTTTAAATTTTGTTGAAATTTTTGATCTATAATTTATATTACTACCACCACCACTTGTAATATGTGGAGAAGAAGGTGAAGATGTTGGATTTGAAGTTGAATGATAAAATTCATTTGTAAAATCTTCCAATTCCTCTTGATCATTTATATCATTATGAATTTGATGATGGTGGTGGTGGTGGTGGTGATGGTGTTGTTGATTATCGTCATCATCACCATCATAATCGATATCATCATTTTCATCATGATGAGAATTTGATAAACTTTTTGTTCTCCAAGTATTTGAGAAACCATCTAAAGTATGTTTAAAACCACAACCAACTGAAATGAAACTAATGGTGATTGAAAGGGAGCAGAATAAGTTTACAACATTTGCAATCCAAAGGAATTGTGGATAATATAAACTAATGACCTTCATTAAAGGTACTGTCGCAATTTCGCCATTCTTTGCTGCATTTGCAAGTGATGGCATATTTGGATTGGCTGGGTCTGGTAATTGTGGTATGATATTCAATAAAAAATAACACCAAATAATATTCAATACATAAACTGTAAATAAGGCAGCACCCGAAACATAATAACATTTAATAATTTCTTTACGAGTGAATACAATCTTTGGAAATACAACTGGCAATGTACTACTCGCCCCGCCCAATGCAATCGTCGAAATTAGTAATGATTTTCCAATATAAGAGAAATCATTACTAATATCATTATGAACATGATTCGATACAATACCAGTTATAAATACAATTACAACTAATAATGTACCCTTACCAAATGTACAAAATGTAATTACATGTTGTAATGTTTTTGATCCAAAAATAATTATACCTGTTAATATAACAATAACTGGTAAAATTAAATAATGTTGCATTGATTCATCAATTTTAAATAATAATGAATATGATTCTGTTCCTGCTAAACCATATCCAATTAAAACTGAACAACTTTAAAAAATTATAAAAATAATAAATAATAATATTAATATAAAATTTTAAAAATACTTTGTAATTATAATTTTTTTTTTTGTAAGTTGTATACGATTATAATTACTTACAAATGTAAAAGTCCAGAAAACATAAAAATAAAATAAGAAAATCTACCCATAAATTTTGTACCAATATTATGAAGATTTGGAGTTTGGTCATGTTGAGTTGGTGGTGGTTGTTGTTGTTGTTGTAGTTGTTGTTGTTGCTGTTGTTTCTTTGTTGAAGATAACATTGGACTATCTTCAAAACTAACATTACTCTTTTGATCATTATTATTATTTATTAATGTTGGTGGAGAAGATCTAATTGATGAATTATTAGATGATTTATTTTTATTATTATTATTATTACTATTACTATTATGATTATTTAAAGAATCAGTTGATTCTGATAAATCATTAATTTCATAATTATTATTTGTATTATTATCATTATTATTGTTAATTATATCTGGTGATAATATACTACTTTGAGTTGGTTCAATTTTTTGTAAATCTAATGATATTGAACCATCAATATCATTATTACTACTACTATTAGAGATTGTTGGTATGGTGGTTGAAAAGTTTGATTTAATAATTGCATAAGCTCTTTGTAAAATTTCAATCAAGAAAAACATTGATATTAGTTGCATGAAAAAACATAAAGTATATGAGGACACAAATGGTGTAAAACCACTTTGACTTAATTTCACTGGCAATCCAAGAATACCTGTACCCAATACCGATGCTATCACTATAAAATATAAATATGCCATTACTAAAAATGGGGTTTTTTTATTTTCTTCATTCATATTTTTATCATTATCACTATCATTATTATTATTATCATTATTAATATTGGTTATTTCATTATTATTTCTATTATTTAAAATATCACTAAAATCAATTTTATCACTGCTACCACCACCATTAATATTAATTCCACTATTATTCCTTTTTAATGTAGTTTTATTATCTTGACTTTGTAATAATTTTTTATAGCTATCTTCACCACTATTTGTTAAATTATTTTCTCCAGTAATTATTGAATTACTACCACTTATCTCTTCATTGTTGTTATTATTATTATTATTATTATTATTACTATTGATATTCATTATTTATCATTTCTATTTTTTTTTTTTTTTTTTTTTTTTTTCTTTATTTTTTTCTTTTTTTTTTTTTTATTTTTTGTTTTTTTTTACAAAATTTCTTAGTTATTAATTAAATTTTAAAAAATTTTAAAAAAAAAAATAAAAAAAAGTGGTTGCAATTGTTTTGTTTTTATAAAAAAAAATCTTTAAAACGAAAAAAAAAAAAAAAAAAAATTAAATTAAAATAATTATTTTAATTTTTCACACATGTCATTACTATAAACCAGATTAATTCTTTTTTTTTTATTTTTTTATTTTTTTATTTTTTTTATTATTTTTTTTTTTTTTTTTTTTTTTTCCAAAAACCCTACAACCTTTGTTATAATAATAATATGTTATAATTGGTTAACTTTTTACTGTTTTATTAATTTTTCACACATATGTGGACCCCCAATACTAAAAAGTTTTGTTTTTTGACAAAATTAAAAAAATGAAAGACAATAATTCTCAAAAAAAAAAAAAAAAAAAGAATTTTAGATCAAAAATTAATTCTAAAATTTAAATTTTAACATATAATATAAATTCTATTTTTAAATAAAAAATAAAAATAAAAATAAAAAATGAAAAAATAAAAAAATAAAAACAAAAATAAAATAATGGGTGTGGCTGTGTTTTTTTTTTTTTTTTTTTTTTTTTTTTTTTTTTGTTCCAAATCAAAAAGAATCTAATTTTATACTTTTTTCTCAAAACCCAAACAAAAGAAGATTTTTTTTTTTTTTAATATTTTTTTTATTTTTTTTTTATTTTTTTTTTATTTTTTTTTTTGACACATGTCCTCATTACAATCTTTTTCTCAATTTTTACGATAAGCAACAAAACGGTTATTTTTTTATTTTTTAAAAAGTAAAAAAAAAAAATTTTAAAATTTTTCAAAAAAACAATCCTAATTTTTGCAAATTCCGACACCCAAAAGCATATATACATAGAATTCCATTATTATTTCCTTCTCATGTAATTTTAAAAATTATTATTTAATAAACAAAAAAAAAATCAAAAAAAAGTAAATAATCAATTATAATAATAATAATAATAATTTAAATTGTAAAAATAAATAAATAAAATAAAATAAAATAATTAATAAATAATAAAAATTAAGATTTTAAATATATAATGAATATTAATAATAATGGAAATGATATAAAAAATAATAATAACAATAATAATTCAAATAAATTTTCAATTAGTAAATATAATTTCGATGAAAAATTTGAAAATTTTTTTATTAAAATTACAAATGGTGGTAGAGATGAATACGGTAAACCAATGTTTTTCACACCAATGGTACCAAAAGTATTATACTTTTTATTATTTTATTTATTTGGAACTCAAAGACCATTCGTACCAATTTATTTCCGAGAGATTGGTGTGAATCCAGAAATGCTAGGTATAATATTACTATTTCCACCATTAATATCATTCATTTTCTCACCTATTTGGTCAGGAATTGCAGACTCAAAGAATGCACATAAATTCATATTCCTATTGATGACTTTTGGAACTGGATTTTGTTTTTTCCTATTAAATTTCGTGGAAAATCATATTATAGCAACGATTGTAGTATTGGTGAATGCAATATTTTGGGCACCAATAATCCCATTAGCAGATTCAACATGTTATAAAATTTTAGGTACCCAATTCAAAGAACTATATGGTAAACAAAGAATGTATGGTAGTATTGGTTTCTCAATATCAGCAATCCTAACAGGCACCCTAATAAATTACTATGATACAGTTAATGTAGCTTGGATTAATTACCCCATCGGCTCAACACTCTTATTCATCTTTACCCTATTCTTTTTCAACACAAAACAAATTTCAAACCAATTTGAAATATTAAATAGTAAATCAGATGAACAAGATGATGATGACCAAGATGATGAAATTAAAAATAATTATATTGAAACTGAAGGAAAACAAGAAGTTCAAGTTCAAGATGTTGTTGGTGTTGTTGTTGTTGATGATGTTGATGATGGTGATGGTGATGGTCTAATTGAAAAAGAAAATAAAATGAAAATTTCATTTTTAAAAGGTGTATTAATTTTATTATCAAATCCAAAGATTGCAATTATTTTGTTTAATTGTATTATAATTGCAAGTGGTATGAGTGTTTGTAATAATTATTTAGCATTGATTATAACAGATGTGAGATATTTTAATTCATCAACATCTTTAGTTGGATTTGCGTCAATATTGAATGTAACATTTGAAATTGCATTCTTTTATTTCGGTAAACAATTATTGATGAAAATTGGTATTTTCAAATTAATTATACTAGCACATTGTGCATTAATTACAAGAGTTGTAGCATATTCAATATTGTTAAGATTGAATGCAAATGGGTGGTGTATTGTACCAATTGAGTTATTACATGGTATTGTATTTGCAAGTTGTTGGAATTCAGGTAGTAGTATAATCAATGCCAATTCACCAGCAGGTTTAGAAGCGACTGGTCAAAGTCTATTCTTTGGAGTTTATATGGGATTTGGTACAAGTTTGGGTGCATTACTCGGTGGTCTCCTATTAAATAGTTACGGTCCAATAACTATGTTTCAATTTGTAGCTGCAATTGTAACTTTTGGTTTATTAATTTTCTTAATTGCTGAATTCCTTCTATACAGTAAAGAACCACTTAAAAATAAAAAATTATTAAAACAAAAAGAAGAAATTGAATTAAAAGAACAACAACAAAAGCAAAGTGAATCAAAAGAAAAAGAAAAAGAAAAAGAAGAAGTAGAATTAAATTTACAATTTAATCAAATTTTAAAAGATGAACTTGAAAAAAATAAAGAATTAATTGAAGATGAAGCTAAATATAATAATTTAATAATTAATAATGTTAATGATGAAATTATTCATAGTTCAACTTTATTATAAATATATATATATAAATAAACCTAGGTTTTTTTTTAATAATTAATATTGTACATTTTATTTTTTTTTTTTGGGGAATTCTGAAACTTTTTTCTTTTTTTTTTTTTTTTTTTTTTTTTTATTATTATTAATAATTTTGAACTTCAATCATACCACCTTTATCACTATATTTAATATTACATTCTTTTAAAAAAGATAAAAGAGCAGGTTTAATTCTTGCAATACCACCTTGAGAATGATTTCCTTGACCAGTGATAAAGTTTATATATTTTGGTTTTTTACCATCATATTCACCTTGTGAATGAATATCTAATGCTTGTTGTACCATATCTAATGCTTCATTGACATGAAGACCATGTAAATCAATTCTAAGAGTATCACCAATTCTACTATTACATTCCATAAAGATTTGATTTGATGCACATAAATTTGCTTCTTTTGCCAATTCATCATATCTTTTACCTTGTTCTGATAAACTTCTAGCATCTGCTGGTTTATTTTTCATATATGCTTCTGCTGCTGATTTAAAACATGCATTTCTCATCTTTATATATCTCTCTGCTTCCATTCTATGGTCAGTATATGATTTTTGATTCTTTTTATGATTATTTCTACTACTACTACTACTACTAAAACTACTACCACCACCACTACCAATTAATGCACCATTACTACTAAATCCACCATAATTATTATTATTATTTTGTTTTTCTCTTTTTTCTTTTGGTTCAACTTTTTTAAATTCAGTATCTTCTATTGTATTTAAACCTGTAAAAATTGTATTTATCTTTTTTGGTGGTAATATATTTAATTTACCTTTTGAAAATCTAATATTTTCAAATAATTGTTCTTGTTGTTGAATTTCTTGTTGTGCTTGTAATTGAGAGAGTTTATCTCTTTCAGCTTGTGGATTATAGATATTATTCTTTAAATAATATTGATTTGAGGATTCACGTACTTTATTTGCAAAGTTTGAAACTGATTTAGCATTATGTTTACTCTCTGGAAATACTTCATAAATATAACTCATTGTATCCTTAAAATGATATCCAGTTTGAAGGAATAATGACTCTAATAATTCTTCTTCAATCAATGGGAATTGAATCTTTAATTGTGCCATCTTTTTATTATAATCCAATGGTAATGGTATAATTGATTCTGAAATTTCTCTTTCTGACATTTCTTTATCTGTTGATTTTAATGATGGTGATGATAACAATGATGATGGTGATGTTGTATTTGGAGATGGTGATTTCTTATATGAACCACGTTTACCAACATAAGTTGCAACATTTTTTGGTTCGATTTTTGATATAAAATCTTGTTCATCAATAATTGATTTAAATGATGGTGAATTATTACCACCACTATTACTATTATTATTATTACTATTATTATTATTATTATTAACCATTTTCTTTGTAGGTGTTGTTGGTTTTTGTGATTCATTATTATTCTTATTTGTATTGGTAGAAGTTGTTGTTGTTGTGGTTGTAGTTGTAACTTTACTATCATTATCATTATCATTATTATTATCATCACCACTAAATTCATCAATAGTTTGTAAAGATAGTAATGTATCAATAGTTGCATTAACATCATATGAATGTTTATCTAAATATCCTGTAAGATCTCTTTTTGAATATTTTGGGAATAAGTCTGATAAATGTGCAATTATTTCATTGAAATCCATTAGTAACCGATTTTGTGAATGACCTTTTGAGTTTCTTTTTTTATCTTTCTCTGATTTTTGTTTTTCTTTTTCTCTTTCTCTCTCTTTTTCTCTTTCTCTTTCTCTTTCTTTCTCCTTTTCTCTCTCTATTTCTCTTTGTTTTTCTTTTTCCCTTTCCCTTCCCCTTTCCCTTTCTCCTTCTTCTTGTATTCTTAAAAATTCTAATCTTTCCGCTTCCTCCTCTCGTTCTTCTCTTTTCTTTAGTTCTAATAAAATTTTTTCAAAATCTTCATCATCAACTTCATCACTTAAAAATGTTTGTGGTTGTTGTTGTTGTTGTTGTTGTTGTTGTTGTTGTTGTTGTTGTTGTTGTTGTTGTTGTTGTTGTTGTTGTTGTTGTTGTTGTTGTTGTTGTTGTTGTTGTGTAGATGATGGTACAGTTATATTATAATTATTAGGTGGTGGTGGTGTAGAAGTAGTAGTGGTTGTTGTATTTGTAGTTGTTGTTGATTTATTATTGTTTGAAGAAGTTATTGTTGGTGAATCAATAATGATTGGTGATTGTGATGTATCTGTGTCGATTCTATTTGTATAAAATTCAAATTGTTTATATTGTTTATTTTTTTCATCATCTTCATTCTCTTCTTCAATAATATTTGAAGCCAATAAAAATGAATCAACGATTGAACCAACATCACCATCTGCTTCCTCTAGTAAAATTAATAATGTTGCTTCCTCAATATCTGGGAATAATGATTGAAGGAATGGTAAATGATCATTTAGATTGACAACTTTACCCTCACCTTCACCACAACCACCGTCAGATTGTTTTTTGTTTTCATCATCATCATTACTTAATTCTGGATCTTCAGTTGATGCATCAAAGAATTGATTTTTATTTTTTTGAACTTCAATATCTCTAAAAGGTTCATAACTTGAATTAGAATTTGATGTATTGTATTGTAAACCTTTCATTTTACTATCATTATCTGTATTATTATTATTATTATTATTATTATTATTATTATTATTATTATTATTATTATTATTATTATTATTATTATTATCATAATCATCATCATCGCCATCTATGTCTTCAATTAAACTTGATAAATTTCCAAATTGATTTTGTTGCTGTTGTTGGTGTTGTTGTTGTTTTTGTAATAATTGTTGTTTTTGTTTTTTATTATTACTATTATTTTGTTGCTGTTTATATATTCTATTATTATTATTATTATTATTATTTGATGTTTGTTTTTTTGTTTGTTGTTGTTGTTGTTGTTGTTGTTGGTTTTTTAATTGTTGTTGTTGTTGTTGCATTTGTTGTTGGTGTTTTAATTGTTGTTGTTGTATCTGTTTTAGCTGTTGTTGTTGTTGATATATAATTTGTAATTCTACTTTTTTTCCTGGATCTAAATCTATTGGTGTTACTGTTGGATAATCAGCTAAATGTGAATATGGGTACCATCCTCTTGATGGCGAAAATTTACTACTTTTATTTGCTTTTTGTTTGGTATGGTTTATTGATGTCATTTTGTCTTTTATTCATTATCTTTTTCTTTTTTTTTTGAATATTTTATATTTTTATTTCTATTATATTATTATATTATATATTATTCATGTACAATTTGAATGAAACAAATAAAAAAATTATAAAAAATAAAAAAAAAAAAAAAAAAAAATAAATTTAAAACTTTAATTTTTATTTTTATTTTTATTTTTTATTATTTTTGTGGGTCAATGGGCAAAAAAAAAAAAAAAAAAAAAAAAAAAAATTAATTCATGGAATGACTTAAAAAATTAACTCTTCAAAATTAAAATTTCTTCCACTCACCAAAAATTTTTGATTTTGACTGTTTAAATATTAAAATTATAATAATTTTAAAGAAAAAAAAAAATTTTAAAAAATTAAAAATAAAAATATTTTACCCTATAAAAAATTTATTTGTTTATTTTTTTTTTTTTATCTATTTTTAAAAAAAAGAATGTTGGTCCGTGGATTTTGGAATTTTCATCTTTTATTGGTTAACCTTTTTTAAAAAAAAAAATAAAAAAAAATAAAAAATAAAGATTATCTATTCACCATTTGAATTTGAATTTGATAATCTTTCTGCTAATGATTCCATATAATATTGACTTTTAACTTTTTTCTTTTTTGTGGTTGGATTATTATCATCATTATTATTATTATCATTATTATTATTATTATTATTATTTTTATTATTATCATTTTTATTATTATCATTTTTATTATTATTATTTAAATCATTAACAGATTGTTGATTAATTGGTGGCAAAATTGGAGCAAAAATAGGTAAATTATTAATTTCATTTTCATCTAAACTACTCATTGAATTTAAACAATTGATTAATGAATATGGTGAAAATGGTATCATTGTTGATTGTTTTCCATTTATTGTTGTTTGTATTGAGTTTAAACTTGTAAACAAAGAACTATCAATATTATTACCATTTGTTGTTGTTGCTGTTGTTGGTATTGGCGTTGATGTTGATGTAGAAACATTGTTATTATTATTATTATTATTATTATATTTATTATTGGAATAATTTGAAATTGATTTTGATACTTTTGGTTTCATTATTGTAATTGGTGAAGAATTTGTTGTATTTGATTTACTTTTTGAAGTTGATTGAGAAGGAAATAAATTATCAATTGTTGGTTCAATTTTCAATCTTGGAGTTCTTGTTGATTTGTATTTAAACGTAGACATTAGCTCTTTTTGTGAAACTCCATTACCACTTAAGCCACTATTTCCAACATTACTTGGTACCAATGAATGTTTATATTTTGCACTATATCTATGATGAGTTTTTTTAATATTATTATTATTATTATTATTATTATTATTATTATTTAAATCTTCGCTACTATTATTTTTATTATTTTCATTCATTTTTCCTTTTTTATTATAAAATATAAAAAATTGGAAATCTAAAAAAAAAAAAAAATTAATTAAACAATTTTTTAAAAAAAAATTAATAAAAAAAAAAAAAATAAAAAATAATTGGGTTAAGAATATATTTTTATTATCTTTTAAATTTGTGGAATCAAAAAAATAAAATAAAAAAAAAAAAAAGTGTTTAAAAAATATTTCATTTACAAAGAAAAGGATTAAAAAAAAATAAAATAATAAATAAAATTAAAAATTAAATAAATAAAAAAAAATATAACCAAATAAGAAAAAAAAAAAAAAAAAATGAAAATGAAAAGACAATATTGGTTTTAAATTGTTAAAATAAGTTTTTTTTTTTTTTAAATATGAATTATAATTTATATTTTTTTATTTTTTTTTTTTTTTTTTTTTTTTTTATTTTATTTTATTTTATTTTATTTTATTTTATTTTATTTTTTTTTTTTTTTTTAGTTTGAACCTTTGGTTGAGTGAGAGAAGTGGAGATAGGAAAAAAGAATTTTTAAAAATGAATTTATTGAGCTTCAACTTCAACATTTTTATTTTCAGTTGAATTTGAGGTAGCGTTGTCATCAATTGGAGCAACTGGAGTTGGTTCTTCAGTGGTGGTGGTAACTTTTTCATCAGCAGATTTTTCTTTTTCAGCAGTGGTGGTGGTAGCGGCAGTAGCAGCAGCTTCTTTATCAGCTTTGGCTTTTGCTAATCTTTCTTCCATTTGAGTTGCAGATAATTTTGAATAATGATCTTTCTTTGATTTAATTTGGTCAATATATTCAGGGATATCAGAGTATTTTGGTGGTGGAGCCATTGAGAGTTTTTCGAAATCAGAGAAGATCTCTAATGGATGTCTGATGGTATCTGGTTGAGCTTTTGGTTGTTGTTGTTGGAGTGCTTTCTTCTTTGGATTTTCACGATTCTTTGAGACTTTCTCCTTTTTGACGAGAACGAAACCCTCTTCAATTTCAGCGATATTACGATCCAAAGCAGATTGTTCATTGGTGGTTTCCTTTGGAGTGATAGCTTTGAGATAAGAGATGAGAGAATCACAATTGTTCATTTCCTTCTCGTAAGGTACTTTGAGGAGATCCTCTTGGATTCTTTTCTCCTCTTCGGCTTTCTTCTTTTCGAGGAGTTCTTGTCTACGTTGTTCTTGTTCGAGTTTACGTTGTTCTTGTTCGAGTTTACGTTGTTCCTTACGTTTGACGACGTGAGCCTCGAGCAAAGCCTTCTCCTCCTCGATATCCTTTTTAATCTCCTCGATGAAGCCACGAGAGGCAACAAACTTGTCGTTGTTCTCCTTGATCTCTGTCTCAACGTCTTTACGTTGTTGTTTGAGTTCCTTGAGAACGGCCTCTTGCTTCTCTCTTGGCTCCTCTGGCTTGATTTGAGCGCTCAACTCGTTGACTTGAGCTTTTTGTTCAGTGACTTGTTTCTTGATCTTTTCAAACTCGTTCTTGACTCCATAGTATTCGGTGACGTATTTCTTGCTGGAATTGACTTGAGACAATTTCTTCAAGAGGGCACGTTGTTGGTTTGGGTTGGTCTCATTCTCGACTTGCTCTTCCAATTCACGAATTCTCTCTTCGATTGAACACATGGTGTCAACCTCTTCGGCGTTCTTGCTGATCTTTATTGGTAATTGGTCTTCGAGACTGATCAATATCTTCTTCTTCTCCTCTTGTGTTGCCATCAAGGCCTTTAAGGTATTACGTGCCTCAATGGTTTGGGCTTTCATTGGATCTGATGTACGACTCTTATTACCTTCATAAATCTTTTCGATTGACTCTTTGTATCCAGTATGTTTCTTTTTTAATTCAACCATATCTTTCTTTAAATTTTCTAAATTATTATTAATCTCTACTATTTTATTTCTAAGTTCATTAATTCTCTTTTGATGTGCATCATAAACTGGATCTGGTGGGTATTTATTATCTTTATTATCTGAATTTGTATTATTATTATTACCGTCTCTATTATTTATTTTATTATTATTATTATTATTATTATTATTATTGTTTTGTTTTTTTTCACCACCTTTGGTGTTATTATTTTTATTATTTGTAGTGGTAGTAGTTGTAGTTTTTTTAACTGATTTATCTGACATTTTTTAAATTATATATATATTTTGTTTTTTTTTTGTTTTTGTTTTTTGATAATAATAATTTTCAATCTCTTTTTTTATGAATGTAATATTATATGTTTTATGTTATTTATTTGATATTATAAAAAATTAATTTATAAATAAAATAAAAGAGGTTTGGAAGAAAAAAAAAAAAAAAAGAAAAATTATTATAACTTTTTTTAGAATACAAAAAGATGAAAAAAAATAAAAATAAAAAAAAAAAAATTTTAAAAAAAAAAAAAATTCACACTTTTTTTTTTTTTTTATTTTTTTTTATTTTTTTTTTTTAATATTGGCATGATCTTTTTTTCAACAAAAGTCAATTTTTTTTTTTTTTATATTTTTAATTTGTCAAATGACAGTGCATGTTGTCAGTTATCACCCAATTTTTTCCATTTCCATTTCCATTTCAAGGCAATTTTTTTTTTTTTTTTTTTTTTTTTTTTTTTTTTTTTTTTTTTTTTTTTTTTTAATCATAAAATATAATAAAAAATATATTTTTTTTTTTATTTTTTTTTTTAAAAAAAAAAATTATTTTCTTTATTTGGTTTTTTTTTTTTTTAAACCAGAAGAGTTATTTTTATCCTCCCTTAAAGAATTTATAGTTGGTTGGAAATATAATTGAATTAATAAAATAAAATTTGAAATAAATAACATTAGTGAACTTGTTGAAGTTGATGGATATGTATTCCAAGCATATTCAGTAATACACATAAATCCAATTCTAAAAAATATAAAAAAAAAAAAAAAAAAAAAAAAATAATTAGTAATGTAGTTCTTAAAATAAAAAATAAAAATAAAATTTTTTTTTTTTCGATCATCTGATTGTTGTTGACGACATCTGCACCAAAAAAAAAATTATTTTTCGTTTTCATTTTTTTTTTTTTTTTTTTCCACTTTTTTTTTTTTTTTCCATTTTTTTTTTTTTTTTTTCCATTTTTTTTTTTTTTTTTTTTTTTTTTTTTTTTTTTTTTTGATTGATTAAAAAAAAATATATTACTTACTTTAAAAATAAATTATAATTTGTTGACCAAAGTAAAAATGGTAATGTGTGGAAATACCATAAATAAAATTGATAATGTAATGATCTTGAGAATGTAACACCAATAAGATTAATAGTAAACATTATCAATAAAATATAATTTACCGATAAAAGTTTTGGATTTTGATTAATACTACCTCTTTTTAATATATTTGAAATACCACCTTGTTCTTTCCTAAAATAATAAAATTTAATTAATAAAATTAATATTATTATTATTATTTATTATATTATTATTTGAATTTGAATTTGAATTTGAATATTTGTATATATAAACTTACTTTATATATTTTATAAAAAATAAAATTATAAATAATAAATGAATTGATAATAAGAATAAAGCCCAAGATTTGTTGAGGAAAAGATGTTCAGGTAAGAATCTCCAATTTACAGTCCATTTGTATAAGAATTGACGAGAGAATTCGAAAGCACGTAATAGATAACCTTGAGGATTAACCATCAGGAATGGAATTGCTAATAACACTTGAACCAAGCCACAAATCATTAGTTTTGGTATAGTTCTCCAAATACCAAATGTTGACAATAACAAAAACAATAAAGCTGGTGAGTATAATAGTACATTCATCTTTACACTAACTGAACAACTGAAAAATAAACAACCTAAATTCCATCTACCTTTAATTATTAAATATAATGAAATATAAAATAATAACATTGATATACAATCATTAAACATACGAAGTGCAAATATTGAATGAATTCTTTTTGATAAACATAAAAATATTATAATATAAAATGGTATTTTTAAAAATACATTATTATTATTATTATTATTATTATTATTATTATTATTATTATTATTTGATTTATTTGTGATTTGTTTAATAGATTCTTTAATTGATTCACCATAAATTGAAAATACTATAAATGTTAATAATATATAAATTGCTGCAAATATATATTGTGCTTTTAATATATTTAATCCATTTTCTGTTAAATTATATAATAAACTGAAAACATATAAATGTCCAGCTGGATAGACACATGGTCCTGTATCTCCTTCAATCTTTGTATAATCATAAATTCCTTTTAAAAATACTTCAACTTGTTGAACATATGTACTCCAATCAATTTCTGTATCTACATATATATACATATGTTAATGATGTTCATCATCTTATTATTATTATTAATTAGTGTTTGTTTGTTGTACTTACATTTTACATAATCAATGATTATTTTATTAATACATAGTTCATAAATCATTAAAAATGATGCTAATGTATAAAAACATTTGATTTGATTATTTTTAATGAATGGAAGAACTTTATTTTCGATCATGATCTTGAATTTTGTTGATTTTCCACAAACATTAATAAAAAAAAAAAAAAAAAATAAAAAAAAATTTTAAAAATTAAAAAAAAAAAAAAAAAAAAAAAAATAAAAAAATAAAATCTTTTTTTATTTTTACATTTGTTTATTTTGTTTTTTTGTTTTTTTTTTTTATTATTTTTTTTAATTTTTTAAATGATAAACAACCAAAAAAAGAAAAAACAATTCCCAATAATTAAATTTGTTTTTATTCAAAAATTTTATTAAAAAAAAAAAAAAAAATTGCACATGGTGTTTGTTAACTTCATCAAAATTTAATATACATTTCACCCAAAATTTTTTTTTTTCTCTTTTTTTTAAAACACTAAACACTACTTACATATGGTCATCCTAACATTTGTATAAAAATTTAAAAAAAAAAAAAAAAAAATATAAAAAAAAAAAATAATATAAAAAAAAACAATTAATTAAAAAAAAAAAAAAAAAAAAAAACAAATTATTGTGTGTATTTCATTTTTTTAATTTTATTTTATTTTTTTTTTTGTTAATTATTATTAATATAAGAAGTTTTTTTTTTTTTTTTTTTTTTTTGAACCATTAAATAACTTCATCATTCATAATATTGTTAGTATTTTTATATTAATGATTTTTGTTTGTTGTTGGACTTTAATATAAAAAAAAAAATAAAAAAATAAAAAAATAAAAAAAAAATAATATATAATATAAATTAAAATTTTAAACATTAAATGATTGTATAATAATAGAAATAGTAATAACAAAAAAAAGTAATAAAATAATAAAGTAATAATTGTTCAAAATTAGATAAATTTAAAAAATAATAAATAAAAATAAATAAAAATAAAATAAAAAATAAAAAAAAAAAAAATAAAAAAAATAAAAAAAATAAAAAAATATATTAATAAAAAAAAAAATATATTAAAAAAAAAAAATAAAAAAAGAAAAAAAAAAAAAAAAAAATAAACATTTTTTTAAAACAAAATGACCAATAATCGTTTAAAGAATAGAAAAAAACCAAATCAAATACACACAATTTCAGAAGAGGAGGAAGAAGAAGAGCCTTTGTTTAATAATGAGGATTTACAAACCCAACATTTAAATTCTCCATCTTCAGATTCAATAAGTACTAGCAGTAGTAGTAGTTTAAGTAGTGTTGGTGGTAGTGTAGTAGGCAATAATAATTCCAATAGTAATGGTATAGATAATAATAATAGTAATAATAATAATAATAATAATAATAACAACAATAATAATAATAATAATAATAATAGTAATAATAATAACAATTATACTGGTAATTCTATTGGTGGAAATGATTTTAAAAATAAAGCATCATCATCGTCATCAACACCAACAACATCAACAGGCATTGGTTCTTCAAAATTTCCAAATATAAAAAGAAAGAATAGTTTCTCAAATAGATATGATAGTGGTGGTGGTGGTAGTGGTAGTAGTAGAAGTAATAGTTTTGGAGGTAGTAATAGTAGTGGAGGAGCTTCAAAAGAATTCTTTTATTTTGATAATGATGATATGATTCAAGATGATGATTTAATACCAATGTTAATGCAAGATCAAGAACACCAATTACAAACTCAATATCAAAATCAACAACAAGTTCAACAACAACAAAATATAATAAATAGTTTTATAAATCATGAAAATTTAAAATTTCCATTCTCTATAATTTATACAAATAAACTTCATATTTGGTAAGATATTTAATTATAAATTATAAATTATAAATTAATAGTTTATTAATATTAATATTAATATTAATATTATTTTTAGGTTAAGTTATTTTTTATTTACATTTGTTTTAATATTTTGTTGTTTAGCAGTTGGACCATTATTATGGATTGAATTACCACCAAATTCAGGATGTATGTGGTGTAGAATATTTAAATTAGAATGGGTTATATCATTTATGTCATTGATATCAGCAATGTTTCATTATACAATTAGAAGAGATATGTTTCCACTATACCTTTCAATCATTGGATTTTATCATGTTTTAACATATAGCGAACCATTTTTAGAACCATTTCGAGTAAATAATTTTTTCTCTTTAATTTTAACTGTAATTTGTATATTCATAGCATTTTATCCAAAAAATAAATTAAGAAGACAACAAGCTTCAAATCATCATCAACAACAACAGCAGCAACAACAACAACAAAGACAAAGACAACAAAATAATAATCGACAGCCTGAAAAATCAATAATTAAAAGAATTATACAAAATGAATGGTTTCATTCATTAATTCAAATTTTAATAGTTTTAGGTATAGTTGTATTATTATTTTTTTCAATATTTATTTTAGCATTATTTATGAAGGATGATAAAACATTTAGTGGTGATGTAATTGATGGTAATATTAATAGTAATAATAATAATAATAATAATAATAATAATAATATAAATAATAATAATATTGATAATAATAATAATAATATAAAAAATAATAATAAAGGATTTATTGAAGAAATTGAACAAGGTGAAGAACAATTAGAATTATATTTAGAGAATGCATATCATATATTTAAAGAATTAGTATTTAAAAAGTTTATAAGTTCATCAGTTGTTTATTTAATATTGATAACATTATTATTTTGTATTTCATTAGTTTATCATTGGGAAGTTAGAAAACCATATACATTAATGGCATTGGCATCAATGATACCACAATTAACTCAAGCATTGTATAAAGTTGAATTAACATTAACTGGTGTAATGGATAAGGGTACGATGTCACATAATGTTACACCATTGGGTGGTGGTATATTCTATATATTGAATGTAATTAGTTATACGTCATTCTATTGTGGATTGGCGATTGATGTGGTGGTTGCAAGTGGTGAAAAGTATAAAAGATTAAAAAAACGTGGTGAAAAGTATCATAGAAGATTATCAACTCAAATCAATGAACAGAATGCATTTGTAAATAAGATCTATGCGAGTGGAACAGCTCAGTTATTACAAAAAGTTGAATTTATGCAAAAGTTTGTAGATAAAATACTTTTTTCAACCTTGGAGATTTCAAATAGACTTCAACGATTGGAATCGTCTGATCAAGATATTCCATCATCATTGGTGGATCAATTAAATGATATTCAATATCAAACCAATAGATCATTATTACTATTGAATGATACAAAGTTAATATTGGCAATTGAAAGTGGTGTAATCTCAAGAGAGGACGTATCGGTTAATTTATTTGATTTCTTGGAGGATGTTTTAGAACGTACAAGTAAAGATATTAAATTTAATAATATTGAATTGGTTTATAAAATTGATAAAGATGTACCATTAAATATTATTTTAGATCCAACGGCATTAACTCAAATTTGTTTTCAATTACTTTCAAATGCTATAAAATATACTGAAGAAGGTGAAATTGGTATTTTAATTAAAAGAATTTTAAGAAATGATTATGAATATCAACAAGAACAACAACAACCACAACAGGATAATGAATTACCACCATTTGGTACAATTTCAGAAGAAGATGAAGAATATAATTCAAATAATCCACCACCACCATTAAATCAACAACAACAACAACGACAACAACAACAACAACAAGAACCAAAACAAATTTATTTAGAAATTTCAATATTTGATTCTGGACCTGGTATGGATGATGATGAATTAGATATTTGTAATCAATTTCAACCATTTCCAGATATTGGTGATGAAGATGATATAGAGATTAAAAAGAAAGGTTCAGGTTTAGGTTTATTAATTTGTAATAAAGTTTTAAAATCAATTGGTGGAGATTTAATTGTAGAGAGATATTTAGAGACTGGTGGTTGTATATTTAAATGTTGTATACCAGTTTTAGTTGATCCACAACCAAAAGAGAATTTTACATTTCAAATACCATTATCACAAGAAACCAATGAACTTTTATCAGATTTATCAGTGTTGGTCATTGATGATAATCCATATGCTAGAGATTCAGTTGGTTTTATATTTAGTTCAGTTTTTAATTCTGCAATTGTAAAAAGTGCAAATAGTAGTGTTGAGGGAGTTAGAGATTTAAAGTATGCAATTGCAACCGATTCAAATTTTAAATTATTATTAGTAGATTATCATATGCCAGGTTGTGATGGTATAGAAGCGATTCAAATGATTGTTGATAATCCAGCATTTTCAGATATTAAAATCATCTTAATGATTTTACCATCAGATTCATTCGCACATATGAATGAAAAAACTAAAAATATTACAACCCTAATTAAACCTGTAACACCAACCAATTTATTTAATGCAATTTCGAAAACATTTAAATTAAAAGAATTTTCATCAGTTGTTGATTTAGTTGATTTAAATGCACCAGATACATCAACTCAAATACCATTAAAAAGAAATAGATTAAAGTTTAAAATTGATTTTCCATTTAGATTACCTGAAACTGGTAAACCAATTATGAGAGTTTTAATTGGTGAATCTGATAAATCAACTCAATCAAAAATTCAAAAAGTTATTGAAAGTTTTGGTTATTTTTCAACTTTTGTAACTGATGGTACAGCTTTAATATCTCTCTCAAAAAAGAATTATTATGATTTAGTTATCGTTGATTTAGAATTACAATCAACTGATGGATTTGAATGTGCTCAAATTATACGTGATACTCATGGTGAAATATTTTCAAATACAATTTTTGTACCAAAACCAATTTCAACAAATTCAAATGATGATAATAATAATAATAATAATAATAATAATAATAATAATAACAATGATAATAATAATAATAATAATAATAATAATAATAATAATAATAATAATAATAATAATAATAATAATAATAATAATAATAATAATAATAGTATTCTAACATCATCAGTTGATACTGATGGTAATCATATTGTATCGTCATCAACATCAACATCATCATCATTCCCAACAAGAAGATCATCGATAGGATCATTTCAAACTGCATCACCATCAATGACAGAAATTTCACATAGACGTAGAGTTAAATTACCAATTATTGGTATTTGGCATCATAGTGATATAATACCAGATGATATTATTAAAAAGATAAAAAGAGTTGGTTTCGATGGTTATTGTTCATTCGATAATTTAGAATTTTATTTACAAGAATTTTTATTAGAATTTGATAGAAAAAGAAAATCAAATATACTTTCACCAATTCGTTTATTTCCAAATGGTAGTCCAAGTACAAATATTTATGATTATTCTTCAATTATTTCAAATTTAAATCAAGCTAGTGGTAATAATAATAATTCATCACCAATTAGTGGTATTTTAAATGAAAATGTAATTTCTTCACCAATTTCATTAGATTTAGATTTAAATTCAGTATCATCAATTCAATCACAATCATCATCATCATCATCATCATTTCAACATAATAATCAACAACAACAACAACAACAACATCAACATCAATTAACACCAACACAACAATCTATTGGTGGAGGTAATAATGGTATTAATCAATTATCATTTTCATCACAACAATCAACACCAATTTTTAATCAATCACAAATACAACATCAAATTATTAGTAATAGAAGTAAACATTCCTCATTATCATCATCAACATCATCAAATGGTAGTGGTGGTAGTGGTGGTAAAAGTAGATTTAGTATACCAATGTTACCAAGTAGTACAAATCGTGATTCATCACCACATTCTTCAAGTAAAATGGCATTGAAAAGAGTTCAAGATTTAGAATCTGTAATTAGTAAATTTGTACCAATTGAGTTTCAACAACTTATTGCTCCATCTGGTATGGAAAATGTGTATTTAGGTGATGCAATTTGTAAGAGTATTACAATCTTTTTCTCTGATATTAGAGATTTCACTTCAACCACTGAGAAAATGTTGGTTGATGATGTCATTGACTTTTTAAATACTTATTTAGCATTTGCATTACCATCGATTACAGATTCCGGTGGATTCATTGATAAGTTTATTGGTGATGCAATTATGGCGATTTTCCCAAACTCTGATATGAAACTTCAAGCAATCAATGCAGTGAAAGCAGCAATTCGTATGATGAGATCATTGGATTTCATGAGTATATCTGGTTTTAGATTTTCATCAGTTGAAACTGGTGTTGGTATTAATACGGGTAAAACTATTATTGGTATCGTTGGTACAGAGAATAGAATGGAACCAACTGCATTGGGTGACGCTGTTAATTTAGCCTCAAGAACTGAACAACTTTGTAAAGAATATCAATCTCGTATATTAATCACTCAATTCACTATGGAAGCCATTGGTACTTCAATCGATGAATTTGTAATTCGTTTAGTCGATAGTGTAACCGTTAAAGGAAAGAGTGAAGCTGTCAATATCTATGAAGTTATCGATGGTGAACGTGAAGATAAAAGAGTTTTGAAAATGAAAATTTTACCTTGGTATCAAAATGGTATGGATCTTTATAAAAGACATTGCTACGAGGAAGCTTTATCTTATTTTCAATTATGTACTGAAATTATGCCAAATGATAAACCAACCTTAATCTATATTCAAAGATGTATTCAAAATATTAAAACTTTAGAATTACAACAAATTCAATTACAACAACTACAAAGACAACAATTATTACAACAACAACAACAACAATTATTATTACAACAACAATTACAACAACAACAACAACAACAACAACAACAACAACAACAACAACAACAACAACAACAACAACAACAACAACAACAACAACAACAACAACAACAACAACAACAACAACAACAACAACAACAACAACAACAACAACAGTCACAAAATATACAACAACCACAATCACAACAATCACAATATGTACAACAACCACAACAACAACAACAGCAACAGCAACAACAGCAACAACAACAACAACAACAACAGCAACAACAACAACAACAACAACAACAACAACAACAACAACAGCAACAACAACCACAACAGCAACAACAACTACAACAACAGCAACAACATCAACAACAAAAACAACCATCCCCTCAACAACAACAACAACCACAACAACCACAACAACAACAGCAGCAACAGATACAAAATCAATACCAACATCAATTACAATATCAGAGACAACAACAACAACAACAACAACAACAACAACAACAACAACAACAACAACAACAACAACAACAACAACAACAACAACAACAACAACAACAACAACAACAACAACAACAACAACAACAACAACAACAACATCACCATCATCATCACCAACAACAACAGTTTCAACAACAATCACAACAATCACAACAACAATCACAACAACAACAACAACAACAACAACAACAATCACAACAACAATCACAACAACAATCACAACAAATACAAAAAAAATCACAACATCCACATTCACAACAAATTCAATCTCAAAGGCATCAATCACAACCTCAAAATGTAGATACAAATGTTAAAACTAAACCACAACAATAAAATAAAAAAAAAATAAAAATAAAAATAAAAAAAAAAAAAAAAATAATAATGTAATGATAAAATAATAATAATAACAATAATAAATAAATAATAATACTACTTTTTTTTTTTTTTTTTAATATTTAAATCGTGATCCAATCAAAAATATAAAAAATTATTTTTAATTTGATTTATTATCTATTAATCAATGAATAAAAATTTTTTTAATCCAGATAAAATAAAAGTTCGATTCATATTAATTAATGGTAAAACTGACAATTATGATTTTTTGAAGTTTTAATAAATTTCAAATTTTATTTCATTTAAAATATAAAAATTTATAATATAAATTTTATTTATTTTATTAATTAAAAATTCAAATAAAAACAATAATTTGATTTTTTTTAAATCTTTCCATTTAGTCATCTAGATAATTCCAAAATCTAACCCTAAAAAATTTAAATCCTCAAATCCAAACTATTTTTTATTTTATTAAAAATTTTGAAAATTGTAAAACGAAATCAAAAATAATAAAATGACTCCACACTTATTAAACAATAAAAAAAAAATAAAAAAAATTAAACACAAAACAGACAAATAAAATAAAAAAATAATTGTGTTTTTATTAATTTTAAAGATATACCGAATTTTATAAAAATCAAAAAAAAAACTAACCCATGTATATATATGTATATATATAATAAAAAAAAAATAATTAACTTTGGTATTATTTTATTTATTTTGGTTGTTTTGATTAAATTGGGTTATGCTTATGTAGTGAAAATCAACCAAAAATGATAATTATATATAAAAAAAAAATAATAAATAATTATTTTTAGTTTAACCCGAAATAATTTTAACCTCAGATCTAAAATGATTTAATTTTTATTATTTTTTTACTTAAACAAGGGGTGGTTGGTAGTTTTTAAAAAATAATGAAAAAAAAAAAAAAAAAAGGTTAACAACTTAAAGAGTTGTTTTTTTTAGTGTTTTGAATTACTTTTTACCACATTCTATCATTGATCAGTTTCAAAAACATGATCATTTAATAATTAACTAACAAATCTTGGTTTATTAACATTTAAAAGTTTTTGTTCTGAAAAAAAAAATAAACTAAAATAAAATAATAATAAAAAAAAAAAAAAAAAAATGTTGCCATACACAAATATATTCATTCATTCTCTGATTTTTAAAAAAATAGGAAATAATCTAAATTTTTATAATAAAAATCCAATGAATATATCACCTCAAATTTATTAAATTATACGTCTACTCTCTCTCTCTCTTTTTAAAATTTTACATATTTAAATTATTTCAAATTTGTAAAAATTAAAATTTTATTTAAAATAAAATATTATACAAAAAAAAAAAAAAAAAAAAAAAAACTATAAATACCAATTTTAAAAATAAATTTTTTTTCATTATTAACTTATTTATTTATTTATTTATTTATTTAAAAAAAAAAAAAAAAAAAACAATTTAAACTTTATTACATTTTATTATTTTAAAATATGGCAATTTTTAGTAAATATTTTTTTTTATTAGAAATAAAAAATAAAAAGATTAATAAAAATATTAACAAATATAAATTAAAATTTTTTAAAGATAATATTTCAAAAAATTCATTAAATATTAAATCAAATAATTTAATTATTAATCAAAATTTTAATCAAAATTTAAATCATACCCAAAATAATATTACAAGAATGTATACTTCAAGTAAATGGGTTTATGTTTCATTTTATTATGAAAGAAATTCTTGTTCTCTTGGTAGTTATTATTAAAATAAATATTTTTTTTAAAATTGTAAAAAAAAAAAAAAAAAAAAAAAAAAAAAAAAAAAAAAAATATATTCATAAATCATTTATTTAATTATTTTAAATAAAAAAAAAAAAAAAGTAATATTAAATTTGTTATATTAATACAAAAAAAAAAAAAAAGAGAAATTACATTATTATTATTTTTTTTTTTTATTTAATTTTAATGATTAAAAAAAAAATTGTAATTTCGTTAGTTATTACCCATTTTATTTTTACCAAAATTTTATAAATGATTAAGAAATTTGATTTATCTTTTTTTTTTTTTTTTTTAAATAAATCACTAGTCGAAAAATATATATATATTTTTTTTTTTTTTTTTTTTTATCAGTAATATTATGCGTATAATGAGTATTGGTATTTTTTTTTTAATTTCTTGAACTATAAATTGAAGGTTTAGGAGGTTGTAATTGACTTCTTGCTCTTTCTCTTTGTTGTGGAGTTTGTAATTGAGAAGGTTGAGGAGTTGATTGTTGTTGTTGTTGAATTGGTTGTTGTTGTTGTTGTTGTTGTTGAATTGGTTGTTGTTGATGTTGCTGTATTATACCTCTTAAATGATTAATTAGTAATTGTTTTGAATCTAAAAATTGTTCAATATTATTAATATAATTTTCCAATGGAATAGAACCTTTTGAAGATTCAAATTGATTTATAGAAATTAATTCTTTCTTTAAAATATCAGCAAATTGATCGACATGATTTCTATGATAATTTACAAAATCAATTTTTGGTGGTGACATTGGTGGTTGAGTTTGAATTGGTTGTTGTTGTTTTGGTGTTTGTGGTATATTAAATTGTTGTTGAGTTTGTTGTGGAGTTTGTGGTATATTATATTGTTGTTGTTGTGGTTGTTGTTGTGGTGGTTGTTGTTGTTGTTGTTGTTGTGGAGTTTGTGGAATTTGTGATTCTTGTTGTTGTTTAACTGGTTGTTTAATTTTTGAAACTGGTTGTGAAGTTTGTTGAATTATTGGTTGTTGAGAATTAATTGCTGTTGCTGTTGTTGTTGTTGTTGTTGTTGTTGAAGGTATTAAAATTGGATCATTAAAATTTTGTTTCAAATGATCAGGTGGTGGTAAAGGAGCAGGAATATTATAAGTTGCAACTGGTTTTTTATTTGAATTTGATTCAGAAGTACCCAATTCTTTAACACGATCAGCATATCTTAGAGTATTTAAAGTATGTTCAGAGGATGATTGATTTGGAGAGATATTTGCAATCATAACGGTTCTAGAATTACCAACAAAAGAATCTTTTAAAACTTGAGTTAGAGTACTTTGACGAAATGGAGTATGTTTTGAAGATTGATCTAAAGCTCTAATACATTCTTTAAGAGCCAATAAACTTTTATTGATATCAGCACCTTCTTTTCTAGTTTGTTTATCATTATCATAGGTATCGGAACCTCTTTCACTACCTGCCAAATCTATAAAACTAAATTTACCATGAAGTTTATTGGTTTTAATATTTTTTAAACTAATTTGAAGGATAGCATGTGAACGTGAACTATCAGAGTTTACACCAGTTGAACCTGTCGATCTAATTTTATTGCCATCTATGATGCAATTCATTAGCTCCTGTGGAGAGGTAACATGTTTTTCACTAAGACCAACAATGACTACATTTTGAAGTTCATTCTCTCTGCATGCCAATTTCTTTCTTTCATTTAATAGATCAAATAATTTACCACCATAGATTTCAAAGAAACTAATACAAACTTGAAGTTGATCTTTAAAATAAGTTTCAAGACGATGAAATATATCACGTGCTGCCAATGCATATAAACCATCACCTTGTTGACCCATTTGAGTATGAGTTTTACCTGAACCAGTTTGACCATATGCAAAACATGTTGCTTTACCTTTATGAAAAATTGAATCAACTAATGGATATGCTGTATGTAAATAAACTTGATAATTATTTGCACTTTCATCAAATACACCATCAAATGTAAACTTATGTTTTTCAATAAATTTACTTAAATCTAATTTTGTTCTAATTTATTAAAATAAATATTAATATATATAAAATTATATTTTTTTTTTTTTTTTTTTTTTTTTTTTAAAAAAAATAAAAACATACTTTGGTTCATTTACAATTAAATCTTTTTTTGGTAAAACTTCAATAATATCTTTTTCAGATTTTGCAATTTCTTTTTTATTTAATGGTCTTTTTCTAACACAAACACGAATACGTTGACCATATTCATTCATATCTAAAAAGAAATTTGAAGCTTGTTGTCTTTGTTGTTCTTGTTGTTGAAGTTGTTGTTGTGATGCTTGAGCTAAGGCTGCTGCTTGTTGTGCTTGTTGAATTGCTGCTTGTTGTGCTTGTTGAACCTGTTGTTGATATTGTGCTTGTTGTTGATAATATTTAATTTGTTCTTCATTTAATCCACTATAATTAAAATTATTAAATTGTTGTTGTTGTTGTTGAACTTGTTGTTGTTGTTGTTGTTGTTGTTGTTGTTGTTGTTGTTGTATTTGTTGTTGATAAAATTGTTGTTGTTGTTGTTGTTGTTGTTGTTGTTGTTGTTGTAATGGTTGGAATTGTTGTTGTTGTTGTTGTTGAATTTTCATTGAACCAAAACCATTTACTAAACTTTCATTTTGTGGAATATATTCAACATCATCATCTTCTTCATCAGGTGAACCTTCGACAATGATACAACTACTATTTGGATCAGGTTCATCATCTGATATATCTAAAACATTACCATCATCAATTTCACCTAAATCCTCTTTATAAAAATCTTCTTCATATTCTTCTTCTTCTTCTTCTTCTTCGTCATATTGTTGTTGTTGATCTTCCTCCTCTTCTTCCTCCTCAAATTCAAAATCTTGTTGTTGTTGTTGCTGTTGCTGTTGTTGTTGTTGTTGACTATATAAATTATCATCTTCAAAGAAATCATCTAAATTATTATTTTTATTTGAACTTGTTATATCAAAATCTTTTAAACTAGATTGATATTTAGTTTGAGTTGATTGTTGTTGCTGTTGTTGTTTTGCATATTGTTGTCTTTCCAATTCTCTTTGCTTTAATAATTGTTGAGCTTTCTGCATAAAATCTGAATTACTATTACTCTTTGATGAGAGTGATGATGATGATGATGAAGATGATGACTGTTGAGTTTGAGTTGACATTAAATTATTATTTGATAATAAAGATGAAGTGGAAGTTGGTTGTCTTAATCCACTACTATTATTATTATTATTATTATTATTATTATTATTATTATTATTATTATTATTATTATTATTATTATTATTATTATTATTATTATTATTGTTATTGTTATTGTTATTATTATTACTATTTATTACAGGTGATGATGTATTTGATATTGGTGGAGTTTGTTTTTTTAATTGTTGAAGTAAATGAAATAGTTTTTTTCTATCTTGAAGTGATGTAATACCAACATTACCTAATAATAATAAATAAATAAAAAAAAAAAAAAATTGGAAATTAATATTTTTTTTTTTTTTTTTATCAATTTAATTAAATTAATAAATTAAATAAAAAAAGGAAATTGAAATCTTACCATAATCTTGCATTGTGAATGACAAAAACGAATCACATGAAACATTCTTTTTAATAAAATTTGGATAAAAAGATTCTAAATTTGCTAATTGTAACCAATTATATAATTGATCATTTTCAAAGTCCATATTTAAAATTATTACTACCTTTTTTTAAAAATTATTTAGTAGTAACAATAGTACCTTTTTTATTTTTTGAAAAAAGAAAAAAAAAAAATTTTAAAAAAAAAAAAATTTAAAAAAAAAATAATTTTATTTTAGGCAAATAATTATTTTTTGAAAAAAAAAAAAAAAAAATTTAAAAAAAAAAAAAAAAAAAAAATTTAAAAAAGGCGGGATGTTTGAAATATATAATAAAATAAACAAAAAAAAAAAAAAAAAAAAAAAAAAAAAAAAAAAAAAAAAAAGGAAAAAATTTTCTTTATTAATTTTTTGTTTAGAAAAAAAAAAAAATAAATAAAAGAATTATTAAAAAAAAAAAAAAAAAAAAAAAAAAAAAAAAAAAAAAAAAAAAAAAAATTTTATAATAACAATAATAAAAACCAAACACCATCACACACCATTAAAAATTGCTTAATCAAAAATTTTTTTTTTTATTTTTTTTGTTTTTGCTTTATTCCCAAAATTACAATGATTTTTTTTGTTTTTTTAATTTTTTAATTTTTTAATTTTATTTAAACATTATTATTTTTTTTATTATTTTTTTTTTTTATTTTTTTTATTACTTTTTTAATTTATTCTTTTTTAATATATTTGTTTTATTAAAATGATTTTTTTTTTTTTTTGATTAAACAAAATGAAACGCAACTTTTCCAGAGGTCTTTTTTTTAATTTTTTTATTTTTTTTTTATATTTTTTTTTTTTTTTTTTTTTTTTTTTTTTTTTTTTTTTTCAAAAAAATCTTTTTTTATATTTTTTTTTAATTTTTTTTTTCAATATATTTAAAACCACACACAAAAAAAAAGTATAATTATAGATCAACCGAGATTATTAATATTATTATCATTATAGTTTTTTTATAATTTTTTTTATAATATCTCAATATTAAATTGTGTTTGTGTGTATTTTAAAATTTATTGTGTGTTATATGTATGCTTATAATTCATACCATTAAAAAAATTTAAAAAAAAAAAATATATTCACATAAAATATAAATATATTTAATTTTTTTTTTTTTTTAAAAAAAAAAAAAACAATATTTTGTAGAACATTTGCGTGTGTGTGTGTATATTGTATATTTATTTGTATAATAATAATAATAATAATAATAATAATAATATTCTATAAAAGTGTAATTGTATATAAAAACTAGAATAAAATAATAATAATAATAATAATAATAAAATTAAAAACATAATAGCTTCCTCCCCATAAAATACAACAAAATGGGTGATATTCAAAATACAGATAATATAGAATCAAATATAGATAATAATAATAATAATAATGTTTCATTAGAATCATCATCATCATCACAAAATAATAATACAAATACAACTACAACTACAACTACAACATCAGTTGATAATTTACAAGTTGGAGTATTATCAATTAGTGATCAATCAACACCAACAATTGAAACACCAAATCAACAACAACAACAACAACAAGATGATAATAATAGAGGTGTATCAAATGAAACAATTAAAGCATCATTAGATGGATTAAAACATAATTCATTAAAAACAACATTTCCAAATTCAACAAATCATCAATATATTGATGTTAATACGCAATGGATAACAAATAAATTAAAAGAGAGAGAATCTGAATTTACAGAGAAAAGAGGTATGAGTATATTTTTAGGTACATGGAATGTAAATGGTAAAAAACCATCGGAATCATTAGATCCATGGTTAAAAGATCCATCAATGTCATTACAACCCGACATTTATGCAATTGGATTTCAAGAATTAGATTTAACAGCAGAGGCATTGCTATTGGGTGACACAACCAGATCATTACCATGGGAACAACACATTTTAAATACATTACAAGGTGACTATGTTAAACTATTAAGTAAACAATTGGTTGGTATATTATTATGTGTTTACGTTAAAAAAGAACATAAACCACATATTGCAAATGTTCAATCCGATATTGCAGCCGTTGGTATAATGGGTATGATGGGTAATAAAGGTGGTGTTGCAATTAGATTTTCATTTTATAATACAACCATCTGTATTTTAAATTCTCATTTAAATGCTCATATGGATAATGTTTTACGTCGTAATCAAGATATGAAAGATATTTCAAAAAATATTAAATTTATAAATGAATCTTCAACTGATCATTCAACTATAAATATTTTTGATCATGAGTAAGTTAAAAAAAAAAAAAAAAAAATTAATTTTATTATAAGAATCATTTCAAGTTTGTGCACACTTTTTTTTTTTTTTTTGCAATTAAAAATATTTTTATATGGGGGGTACTCATATAAAAATAATATTAATTTTTCAAATTTTTGAAAAAGTTTGTAAAAACTTGAATGATTTTCATAATATATAATTTAATAAAAAAAAAATATATTAATAATAATATTTTTTTTTTTTTTTTTTTTTTATTTTTTTTTTAAAAAAAAAAAAAGTCAATTATTTTGGATTGGTGATTTAAATTATAGAATACCATTACCAGATAATGAAGTTAAAGAAAAAATTAAAAAAAAAGATTTTTATAATTTATTTTTAGTTGATCAATTAAATCAACAAATGAAAGCTGGAGCAGTATTTGAAGGATTTCAAGAACCACCAATTAGTTTTGCACCAACTTATAAATATGATGCAGGTACAGAAGAATATGATAGTAGTGAAAAGAAGAGAACACCAGCATGGTGTGATCGTATACTTTGGAAAACTCATAAAAAAGCTGAAAATGTTGGTATTTTATCATACAAGAGAGCAGAGTTAATTTCATCAGATCATAGACCAGTTAGTGCATCATTTGTAATTAAAATTAAAGTTGTAATTCCAGATTCAAAAAATCGTATCTATCAAGAGATTGTTAAAGAATTGGATAAAAAAGAGAATGATAGTATGCCAGATGCAAATATCTCTACGAATATGGTAGATTTTGAAACTATTAAATTTATGCAACCAATTTCAAAACAATTAATATTTGAAAATATTGGTCAAGTTATTGCACGTTTTCAATTTATACCAAAGCTAGATGAAACAATACTTTGTAAACCTTGGTTAAAAATTTCACCATTAGCTGGTATGATGATACCAAAAGAAAAAGTTACAATTGATTTAACAATTTATGTTGATAATTTAACATCTGGTTTATTTAATATTAATAATAATTCAACAAATTCAACAAATGAATCAATGGATGATATTTTAATTTTACATTTAGAAAATGGTAAAGATTATTTTATTTCAATTTCAGGTAAATTTC
>NC_007087.3:1756569-1792928 GCF_000004695.1 Dictyostelium discoideum AX4
AACATAAAATATTTAAAACTTACCTTAAAAGTTCACCAATTGACCACCACACCTAATACAAATGATTCCATTATTTTTTTTTTTTTTTTTTTTTTTTTTTTGAACATACATTTATAGACCATACTTGATATTAATTGACCCTAATACTATCACCCTGTTTATTTATTTTTCAAATTTTTGATTACAAAAATTTAAATCAAAATTAACAGAGAGTACTTCAGATCTGGACAAAATACTAGGTTTGAACCAATTAAATCTTTAAGATTTCCTCTATACTCTTTTTCATCGATTAAGAGAAAACCCATAAAGAATTTAGTATAACAAACACCAAATACAAATATATTACTATCATCATTAAATTCGAGTAAACCTGAAATATCTTCAATATTAACTTGACCACTAGTACCATATATTATTTTAACATTTTCATTCACTATTGGGTCAATTGTATTATACCCTTTTCTTTTAAATTCTGACACCATTTGATTTTTATCTTTCTCATTTTCACATGAAATTAATAATTGAATGATTTCCTTTTTCTTTTTCTTTCTCATTTTAATTATTGAATAATTTATAATATTGGTTACATCTTCAATTTCATTTTTTATTAGATTATAAGATTGAAATTTTATTTTAACTAATAGAATAAAAGAAAAAAAATATTATTATTATTATTATTATTATTATTATTATTATTATTATTATTATTATTATTATTATTATTATTATTATTATTATTATTATTAGTTGGAGTGTATGGTTTTGGTTTAGGTGGTGGTGGTGGTGGTGTTGGTAGTGGTTTTGATGCTGGTTTTGATAGTGGTTTTGATGGTGGTTTTGATGGTGGTTTTGATAGTGGTGGAGTTGATAGTGGTAGCGTTGGTATTGATGGTGTTGGTATTGATGGTGTTGATGGTGATATTGGTGGCGTTAATGGTGTTGGTATTAATGGTATTGATGGTATTAATGGTTTTGATGATGTTGGTATTGATGGTGTTGGTATTGATGGTGTTGATGGTGTTGATGGTGTTGATTGTGATATTGGTGGCGTTAATGGTGTTAATAGTGATGATGATGGGGACAAAAAAGAAGCTAATCCGGCTGTTGGTAAAGGAAATTCAAATGATTCGTTTAAAGTATTTTGAGATTGGTGGTAGTGGTGCGATTGAAATACTATTTTGGTTGCATCAGTTACGTCTTTTCTATCTGTTATAAACGATTCATGGTTTAGTTTTATTCTTTTTGCATTCACTATATCATCTGGATTTATTAAATTGTTTTTTTGTGGTGTGATATTTTTAACTGGCGTTGTTGTAGTGGTTGCTGAGGTTGTTGTTGTTGGTGTTGGTGTTGTTGGTGTTGGTGTTGTTGGTGTTGTTGTTGTTGTTGTTGGTGTTGGTGTTGTTGTTGTTGTTGTTGTTGTTGTTGTTGTTGTTGTTGTTGTTGTTGTTGTTGTTGTTGTTGTTGTTGTTGTTGTTGTTGTTGTTGTTGTTGTTGTTGTTGTTGTTGTTGTGGTTGTGGTTGGCGTTGATTTTTGTATTGTATTAGAGGTGATAGTTGTTGATTGTGCTTGCTAAAAACTTGCTGGAAACTGTGATTGATTATCTTCTAATTTTACTGTTGGAATTGTTGTGTTCGTTTGGTGGTGATTCATCATTTAAATTTAAAAATGGGAAGGGGATTTTGCCTCTTTCAAAGAATGAACCTAAATATTCAACAAGTAAACTTTAAATGATATCAAATATTTACTTTTTTACATAATATTTAAAAAATAGCAAAAGGTTTGTCTGAGTTTACATTGTTATTTCCTTTGGACAACTTTAAGTCGACTTTCCTCGCTTCCCATCGATGTGCCTCGCTCTGTCTGCTCTGTTGCCAGCCTGGACCTTGACTCGGTCATTATCAACTTACTTTCAATCCTTATGGACTCAAGGTATGTCGACACCAACGTAAGTGTGGATCAACTCTATGCGTCGTTTTCCCCAATGGTCTTAACAATGCTCTCATCCTCTCCTCTAACGCACCTCAGCAAGAGGTTATAGATAATCGCAACTAAATCCTGCATACCAGACAATAATATTCAAATCTATTTAAAACTTTTTTTATTTGATAATAATGTTTTTATGGGAGATTTTTCTTTTATTTTGAAATTGACTTTTTTTTTTTTTTTTTTTTTTTTTTTTTTTTTTTTCTGAGATTGAAAATTTCAATGTTTTGATAATTTTTTGAAGAATAAACCATCAATCATTTATTGTTTTTTTTAATTTCAATTTTTAAAATACCTATTAGCAGTTGGATACCAATCAAAAAACAAAAGTCAAAAAATTATCAAAACACCGAAACATGTAACTGATGCAACCAAAATAGTTTTTCATTCACACCACCACCACCACCACCACCACCAATCGCATAATACTTTCAACAATCACTTGAATTTCCTTTACCAACAGCCACATTAGCAGATTCATTTAAATCAAACACCACATTATTTTCTTCTCCTTCTTCTTTGTTGCCATCATCATCAACACAATCAACACCATTAACACCACCAATATCACAATCAACACCAATTAAAAATATCACACCACAAAAAAACAATTTAATAAATCCATATGATATAGTAAATGCAAAAAGAATAAAACCAAACCATGAATCATTTATAAAAGATAGAAAAGCCAAAATAGTATTTCAATCACCCCACCAATCTCAAAATACTTTAAATGAATCATTTGAATTTCCTTTATCAACAGCCACATTAGCAGATTCATTTAAATCAAACACCTCATTATTTTCTAAATCTTTTTTTATTTTATTGTCGGCTTCGTGATTGATGATGATGACGACATATTTGAATTGTTTTAAAAAAAATCTTTTTTTTTTTTTTTTTTTTTTTTTGAATGGAATAACGCAATTTTTAGTTGCTTCTTCTTGAGATATATCTCATTTTATTATTAAATATTTTACAGGTGCCTTTTAAGGTTGTGGTTTTTTTTTTTTTTTTTTTTTTTTTTTTTTTTTTTTTAAGTTGGGGGTGTAGAGTGTGTTGAGTGATGTAATATATTTATTGAGGTTTGATGGTAATGTTACTGTGAGTTCCAGTATTTGCTAAATCTTTCAAGTTGCAGGGAGATGATGTTTTTTTTTGTATTTTAATAAAAAAACCTGATGGAGTAAATAAATTTTGATTTCATATCAATGCCCGGCTAGCTCAGTCGGTAGAGCGCCAGACTCTTAATCTGGTGGTCGGGGGTTCGAGCCCCCCGTTGGGCGAAATTTTATTTGTAAGGATATTAAAGTCGAGGGATCGACTCCATAAAAATCAATGACTATTCACCTAACTTCCTATGAGACTTTTAATGTATATATTGGTTTAGTCATGATGGTTGAACCTGGTGTACTAAATATTAGGATTGCCTATAATGAATGATATTGAACTGTTTATGTTAAGATGATGTCACTTGCAGAATTAATCAAAGTTTTATAGTGAAAAGTCAAGTTTATCTGTAAACGTAAACTTTGAATAGAAAATTTTCTCCCCCGTTCTTAATAGTTCTTCGATCACCAGTACAAAGAGAGTTGGTGATAATAGAGTTTTGGTTCGAAAATAACTAAAACTAAAGATGTTTAAATTGTAAAAATTGAAAAATAAAGTTGGTTTTGATTCACTCTTTAGAGTATTATTATATAATATTAATTGTATGTTTACTTTATAAAGTTGAATTTTTATTAAACAAGATTCGAACTTGTGATCTAACTTTCCAATTTTTTAAAAACTGTACGAGACCATCAGGGGTCGAACCTGAGACCTACCGGTTCGTAGCCGGTCGTTATATCCAACTAAACTATAGTCCCTTTGATATTTCTTGAAAAAATTAGTTTATTAAAACCTATTTCTTATCAAGGAGAAGCAAATAATAATTGCGTTATCCAATTCAAAAAAAAAAAAAAAAAAACCTATTTCTTCCAAATTAAAAAAAAAAAAATCTTTTGTTTAAAGAATAATTTCATTGTCCAAAAAAAAAAATTTTTAAACAAAAGATTTTTTTTTTTGGACAATGAAATTATTCTTTAAACATTTGTCCTAATTTTATTAAGAGTTTTAAGGCCTTAAAAGTGTACACTTTTTAATTTAAGGATATTATGGTTTTTTTTTTTTTTACAGTATTCTACTTGAATTGATTTAATAAACCAAATAGTAAATAAATAAATTTTAATAACCTAAATTACTATTAAATTTAAAATTTTATTTAAAATTTAATTTAAAATTTTTAATTTAAATACACCATGGTGACCAAAATTTTCACTTCCGTTAATTAAAAAAAATCTTTTTTTTTTCATTTTTTTTTTTTTTTTTTCATTTTTTTTTTTTTTTTTTTGAATTTTTTTTTTTTTTAAAAAAAAAAAATAAAAAAAAATTAATAAAAAAAAAAAAAATAATTTATTGATTGTTGTGGGAAAAAAAAAATAAATAATAAAGGCAACAACAACAACAACTACAATGTCATACAATAATAACAGCAACGAAGCTGAAAATTATTTTGAAGATTTCGATGCTGCCCCATTAGATGAAGATGCGCCATATGATGATGATGAAACATTTGGTGATACAGGTCCTCTAAGTATGTATTATTTTTTATTTTTTATATTTTTTTTTTTTTTTTTTTAGTAATAATACCAACAATAATAACAATAATAATAATAATAATAATAATAATAATAATAATAATAATAATAATAATAATAATAATAATAATAATAATAATAATAATAATAATAATAATAATAATAATAATAATAATAATAATAAAATAATAATAATAATTAATAATTTTAAATAAATAATAGATGATGAATGGGAAAATCAACATACTTTATTATCAGGAGAACATGAATCATTCTTAACACAAAATAAATTAAGAGAACAATCAGACATTCAAGAAGGTTATAGTAATGGCGTTAATCAACATAACGATGAAGATGAAGATGAAGAAGATTATAATACTTACAAACAATCTAGATTTACAAATGGTGGTAGAGATGTTAGACATTTTACTCAATCTTCAACTACTACAACTACAACAACAACTAGTACAACAACTACTAAAACTTCATTAAATAATAATAATATAAATAATAATAATATAAATTTAGATGATGATCATGGACAAGTAAATATTTATTTATTATTATTATTTTTGATAAAAAAAAAAAAAAAAAAAAAAAAAAAAAAAAAAAAAAATTATTAACAGCTATATTTTTAAAAAATGTTAAATTATTATTACTTTTTAATTTTAAAAATTTAGTTGGATGATCATTTAGAATCAGTATTTAAGATTGTGGATGATTCAAAAGATAATAGTAATAATAATAATAATGATATTAATAAAATAATGGGATTAATGGGTGGTATTTCAGTCAATGGTAATGTTGATAGTGAGGGATTATCAAGTAAAGGATTATCATTATCAGATATTGAAGCAAAATTGTTTGAACAACAACAACAACAAAAATTACAACAACAACAACAACAACAACAACAACAACAACAACAACAACAACAACAACAACAACAACAACAACAACAACAACAACTTGATACAACAACAAATAATACAATAACAACACCAAATACAACACCAACTAAAAATAATATAAAAAATAGTTCACCAAGAACTTCAAATGCAAATGTACACAATAATAATACTAATAATAATAATAATATTAATAATAATATTAATATTAATAATAACAATAATATAAATAATAATAATATAAATAATAATAATAATAATAATAACAATAATAATAGATATCCAAGATCATTAACTTTAGGTGATATGATTGTTGGTGGAAAACAACAAAATCAACAACCAAATCAATCACCAAAAAAATATATAAATAAAAATCAAATTAAAAATTCTGGTGATAAAAAATATATGACTGCTGAAGAAATTCAAACAATTAATAGATTACAAGCTTATCAAATTCATTTTACAAATCCATTTATTGAAGATTATTATTATCAAAGATATAAAATTAGTAAAATATTATTATTTTTATTATTATTTTTATTATTATTTTTTTAAAAAAAATTACTATATTTATATTAATAAATTATTATTTTTTTTTATTTTTTTTTTTTAAAATAGAACAATTAGGACCAACTCATAGTCATACACCAATTTGTGATTCAACACCAAAAACAACACCATCACCAAAGAAACCAATTGGTAATTCAACAGATCCATTGACAGGAGCATTAGGTAGAATTCCATCACATTCAATTAGAGCACCAAGACAAATATTACAAGTTATTCTTAGTGAAGAGAATGGTGGTTTACCAACAGAGGAAAAGAATCAAAATAGTGATCCAACCATTAAATTAATTATTGAATCTGCTTATAATCATATTTTAGATTTAGAAGATATTAAAGAATTGATTGCAAACACTACCGACCAAACATTATTACAAGAGTATCAAAGTAAACAAGAACCAGTCTCAAAGGAACTCTTCAAATCATTATATCTCGACCCATTCCCATCATTTAAATTTGAATCACCAACATTACCAACTCAAGAACCAAATCAAAAATGGCCATCCGTTTGTCATGAGGATCTATTGTTTGTATCGTTATGGGTATTTGCCAAGGGTAGAAAACTCTTGAAAAGAGCATTCCCATTGTTGAATGATAAGCAATCGCTCTCTGGTCTCTTTGCAGTCTGTAGAAATCTTCCATTGCTCTTGTTGCTCCATTTACCAGAGGGTTCTGAACAATCGACTGAGGCTATCTATAAAACCGTTTGTAAATGGATTATGGAAGTACCAATTAAATTCTTTATCCTTGGTTTCCACTTTTTAGTAAACTTTAACCAATCGAAATTCATCGTTAAATTATTCCAAACCAATGAAGGTCTTCAAGTGATTAATACATTTTTAACAAGAGGTTTCTTAATTTATGATCAAATGTATTTATCTCAAAATCAATTAGCACTTGATCCAATGGACCTTGAACAATGGAGAGATGTTTTCGATCGTTTCTTTCAAAGAATTACTGGTAGTTTTCAAATTATCTTTCCTTATACTCAACAACCAACTTTAGAATTAACTCAAATATTTCAATTATTAATTGGTCATTGTAATGAACAACAAACTCAAATTTTTCATTTAGAATTAGGTAATATTCAACAAAAACAACAACAACAAAAACAACAACAACAACAATTCCATCATCAACAACCACAACAATTCCACCAACAACAACAACAACAATTTAATCAACAACAACAATTCCAACAACCACAACAATTCCAACAACAACAACAACAACAACTACAACAACAATTTCATCAACAACCACAACAATTTCAACAACAAATGAATCGTTAAAACATATCTTTAAAATATAAAAAAAAAAAAAAAAAAATCAAAAAAAAAAAAAAAAAAAAAAAAAAAAAAAAAAAAAAAAAAAAAATAATCAAAAAAAAAAAAAATAAAAATTAAAAATAAATTAACCAAAAAAACCTTTTGGAAAAAAAAAAACATAAACTGTTTTACATAACTATAAATAGAATTTTTTTTTTTTTTTTTTTTTTCTTTTCTTTTTTTTTTTTTTTTTAAATTTTTTTTTTGAATTTTTTTTTTTTTTCATTATTTTTTTAAAACTACTATGAAAATGAAATTAAAATAAAAAAAAAATGAAAGATCAAGATATTTTAAATAAAATAAAACATTTATCAATAAATGATAATAATAATAATAATAATAATCCAAATAATCCAAATAATCTAAATAATAATAATGAAAATGAAAATGAAATTTTAAAATTATTATATAAAAAAGAAGAAATCATAATGAAAAAATTAGATAATACAAATAAATTATTTGAAATTGAAAAAAATAATTATAAAACTTTATTGGAGATATTATATAATCAAGAATCTGATAATTTACTTATTGAACAACAACAACAAAAAGATCTTCAACAACAACAGCCATTACAACAACAATTACAACAACAAAATAATAATAATTTTGATCAAATTGAATCAATTATAAATACAATTGGACAACAAGAAAATAGAATTCAATTTGTTTTTAATCAATTACAATCAATAATAAATAATAATAATTATAAATTAAATAATTATTCAATTATTAATAATAGTAATTTAAATAATTCAAATAATAATAATAATAATAATAATTCAAATAACAATAATAATAATAATAATAATGAATATAATATAAGGAAATCAATTGAAAATTTAACAGAATGGTGCAAATATTCAAATCAATTATATGAAATTGAAAAATATAATAATGTAATTTTAAAAGATATAATATTTAATAAAAGTAAAGAAAATTGGGAATTAGAATATCAAACTATAAATAATAAACAGGCTCAACATTATTTAGATATTCAATCAATTAATAATTATTTAAATTGTTTAGAAATTATTGATGATAAATATACTTTAACATTTTATTATAGTTTAAATAATAATCAACAAGCACCAGAATTATTACAACAACAACAACAACAACAACAACAACAACAACAACAACAACAACAACAACAACAACAACAACAACAACAACAACAACAACAACAACAACAACAACAACCTGAGCAACAAAATCAACATGAAGAACAACAAGAAGAAGAAGAAGAAGAAGAAGAAGAAAATAAAGAAGATTATATTAATCCAAATAATCAACAAATTGAAACATATGATAGTATTTTAGATGATGATGATGATGATGATGATGATGATGATTATGATGATCATGAAAATTATGAAAATTATGAAAATAATAATAATAGTAATAATAAAGAAGAAAATTTTAATAATAGGTATCAAAATTTTACATTTTTAGAAAATAATAATGATTTTGATGAAGAAGAAGAAGAAGATGAAAAATATAATCAATCAATTATTAATAATGATTCACTTCAAAATATGTTAAGTTCAACATCAACACTTTTATCAAATAAAGAATTAAATAAAAGAATAATTAATAATAATGAATTTGGTATAATTGAAAATCGTAATAATAATAATAATAATCATCATGATGATGATAATAATAATAATTTAATAACTAATGAATATTTAATAAATAATATAATTAAAGATTTAATTGATTTATCAAATGATTTAATTGAAGAAGTTGGTAGATTAAAAGATGATAATATTCAATTACAAGAAAATTTAAATAAAATACAACAAATAAAACATCAACAAGAAGAAGAATTAGAAGAAGAATTTGAAGAAGAAGAAAATCAAACAAAATTAACATTATCATCATTAATTGTGGTACCACCAATTAAAAAAAATATTAAAGATTCAATTGAAAATATTACGAATATAAATAATAATATAAATTATTCAATAATTAAAGAAAGGGATGATTTATTAGTTAAAGTATTTACAATGGAACAAGATATTTCACAATTAAATATTAAAAATGATAGATTACAACAAGAAATCATTGAAAAGAATTTAAAAAATTTTCAAAGAATTAAAGAATTAAATTTAATAAAATCAACTACAAATGAAAAGAGTGAACGTTTAATTGAATCTTTAAAAAAATTATGTGATTCAAAAGAAAATACTATAAAATATTATAAAAAAGAGAATCAATCAATTCAATCTCAATTTTTAAAATTAAAAAATCAATTATTATTAGAAAAACAATTTAATCAAAAAACTTTACAAAATTGGGATGAATTACAAAATGAATATAAAAAATTAGAATTAAATTATAATAATCTTTTAAATTATTATAATAGTACCAATAATAGTAATAATCTTTTAATTAATTTAAAAAATAATTTTAAATCGTCAATAAATAATAATAATAATAATAATAATAATAATAATAATTTTAAAAATTCTTTAATTTCATCATCTTCTTCTTCTTCAACAACAACATCACCATCATCATCTTTATCAACATTATCATCATCATCATCATCAAATAGTTTTAATAATCAATTACCAGATTCAATTGATATTTATAAATCAAATTCAAATAAAATTAAAGATTCTTTAATTTTAAGTAATAATAATCAAATGCGGCATTCAACAAGATATAATAATAATAATAATAATAATAATAATAATAATAATAATAATAATAATAATAATAATAATAATAAAAATAATTAATTTTAATATTAAAATAAAATAAAATTTTTTTTTTTTTTTTTTTTTTTTTTTTTATTATTATTTGTAAATTTTATATCTCTTTTTTTTTTTAACAACCTTTAACACCACCACTAATTGGAACTTCACGACAAATACCAGATTTACATTGATAATTATAATCACATGTAATTGGATTACCATCATTTGTTAATGGTATACATCTTGGAATACCATTTACCCAAGATATTAAATTATTTGATTGATCACAATGATCACATGAATCACCCGTAAAACCTTGAGCACAAATACAATGACTTTTATTTAAATTTGAATCAAATAAAATTTCATTTAAACCTGTATTAACATTAATTCTTGAAATTTTACCATTTAATGAATAATAAATGAAATCATTATAATATTTAAAAGAAGTTGGTAAATCTGATAAAATAGTTTTCTTTGGTCCAAATGTATTTGATAATGAAATTGAATATAATTTTTTATCAAATTGATTTGAATAATATAAATCACTTGTTGAAACGTCAAATTCTTTAATTGTATATGCTTTACTTTCATTATACACCATTGGTAAATCACGAATATATCCACCATTACTTTTTGGACTTAAGCTACCTTTATAAATTACATTTGTACCATCATAAATATATAAATCACTACCGTCATCATTACCACTGGTGGTGGCGGTGTTAATGCCATTTGATTTCATTTCAAAACATGGACCATTATATAAAGTTTCACCTAAATCATTATATTTACCAATTTCACCTTTAAATATTTTATTTGCATATGGCCAACATGTGTATTGAGTATTTGTAGATTGTTTGAAAATGAAATTACCAATTTGATTCCATGTTAATTCATTTCCAATTGTATTATTTGTAAAGAATATATTACTTGTTGGACCTGCTATACGTCTTTCAATATCGATAACAATATTTTGTGATTTCGAATCAACCAATTGTAATAAACCAATAACTTTTGTATATGTTGTTTGACCAAATAATGTATTTTGTGATTTTAAATAATTACCATTTTCATTTACCTGGGGTTGAATTGGTACTGAAACTACTCTTGGTTCAAATTCATCACTATATTTAATTGTAAATAAAATTCTACCATTCTCTTTATCTATATCAATTCTTTGTCCACCATTCTCTAATAATGTTGCATTATTTTTACATAATGTAAATGGTGAATTACCACATGACCCATTTGAATCACAAGATGATGTATATGAAATTATACCAATTAAAATTAGTAATAATAATAATAATTTCATTTTTTTTTTTTTTTAAAAAAAATATTATTATTAAAATTAACAAAATACTTTTTTTTTTTTTTTATTCATTTTATAGTTTTTTTTTTTTTTATTTCTTTTTTCATTTCATTCTTTTTTGTATACATATGAAATTATGTAAAAGTGTGTTGTATAAATTTGGAAAAATAAAATAAAAATAAAAATAAAAAAAAAAAAAATAAAAAAAAGAAACACACCAGATTTAAAAATAAATTCCAGATTTAAAAAATTTCTTCAAAAAAAAAAAAAAAAAAAAAAAGTTGTAATTTTAATATTATTATTATTATTTTATATTTTATATTTTTTTATTTTTATATTTTTTATTGAATAGTTTATTATTATTATTAATTTTTTTATTTTTTAAAAAAAAAAAAATAAATAAATAATAATTTAAAATAAATATTTTTATTCTCTCTCTCAAGTTGAACAACCTTTATTACCACCAGATAAAACAATTTCTTTACAAATTTTAACATTATATGGTGAACATTGATAATTAAAATCACAAGTTATTGGATTACCATCAGAAGCTAATGGAATACATCTTGGTATACCATTTACCCAACTAATAATATTTTTTGAAGTATCACATTGATTACATGATGAACCAGTGAAACCTTGAGCACAAATACAATGACCAACAGTTGAAGATGAGTCAAATAAAATTTGAGGTAAGTTATCACCATTGGTGGAAACTCTTACAATTTTACCACCTTGTTGATAATATAACCAATTATTATGATATTTAAAAAATGTTGGAATGAAACCAATATCTAATATAACTTTTTTTTGATTTGTTGAAGATATTAAAACTTGATAGATTTTATTATCAGATTTACTAGTGTAAAATATACGATTAGATGAATCATCAACATCGAAAATACCCATATTTGAATCTTGGAAAATCATAGGTAAACTTGAGATAACTGCATGTGGACCGTTTAAATTACCATTACGAATTGAACCATTACCGTCTTGGATCAATAATGAGCTTTGGTAAGCTCTAATTGCAACTACTACACCAGAATATAATTGGCTACCCAAATTATTGTATTCTCCAATTTTACCCTTATAAACACCATTGGTGTATGGCCAACAAGTCCATTGTATATTATTAATTTCATCAAATATGAAATTACCTGGTACTGTCCATGTTAATTCATTACCAAATGTATTGTTTGAAAAGAAAATATTGGCTGTTGTACCAGCGATTCTTACACTTCTATTGATCACCATTGATTTTGAAATTGGTCCAACATATTGAATTAATCCTTGAATGATTTGGTATGTTGATTGACCATATAATGTTGAATGACTAATTACGTCATTTCCATTACTACCATCAACTGGAATTGATACAACACGTTTTTCAAATTCATCTGGATATTGAACTGTAAAAAATAATCTACCATGAACTTTATCAATATCAATTCTATTATCATATTGATCAATTACAGTTTTATTTGTTCTACATCTTGTATATGGAGTATTACCACATTGCCAATCATGTTCACAACTACAATTAATTAATAAAATTTTACATAATATTAAAATTGAAATTAAAATTAAATTATTAATTTTCATTTTCATTTTTTTTTTAATTTTTTTTTTTAATTTATAATATATATATATATTTTTTTTTTTTTTTTTTTTTTTTTTAAATAAATAAAAAGATTAATAAATATTTTATAAATGAATATTTTAAATTAAATTATGAGAATAAATTTTTTTTTTTTTTTACTCTTTTATAGTTAATTTAAAATATTTTTTATATATTATATTTTTTTATTTAAAAAATTAAAAATTTATAAAAAAAAAAAAAATTAATCATTTAAAAAAAATGAATAAATTAACAATAGATTGTTGTGGGGTTAGTATATTTGTGTCAAAATATAAAAATTAAAATACTCACTAATTGGTGGTTAAAAAAAAAAAAAAAAAAAAAAACCAATTCACCGATTACACACTTTTACATTCACATTAATTTTAAAGTTTATGATCTAAAAAAAATTACAATTTATCCAAAAAAAGAAATCATTTTAATTTTATAAATTTTTTTTGTTGTATATGAATCGCCATCAATTTCTAAAATGTTTTTTACACCATAATAAATTTTATATATTTATTTTATTTATTTATTTATTTTTTAATTTATTTATTTATTTTTTTTTATTTTTAATAAAAACAATGTTTTTTATCATACAAAATATAAGCTTTTATTATTATCCATTGAGTAAAAAAAAAAAAAAAAAAAAATTTATAATAAATATAAAAATAAATAATAATTAAAAAAAAAAAAAAAAAATAATTAAATGGTAATAAAAAATATTTCAATTATTTTTAATTAACACATTCAAATTGAAATTATATGAGTTTGTGTTTATAGTCTATGGTTTACTTAAAGTTTTATTTGATTCAACTTCAACTAATGGTAAAAGAATTTGTGATCAATTTTTCACTGGATAATCAATAAATCAAAGTGATACTTTAAAAATAATGTAATAAAATTAAAATTAAAATTAAAAAAAAAAATTAAAAAAAGGAAATAAAAACTAATTTTTTTATAAAAATAATATTTAATTTAATTTAGAACCCAATAGAATAGAATAGAAAACATTTTGGTATATCAATAGACAAACCAATAATATTTTGATGGTGTGAAATATTGCTCACAAATTCAATTTCCTATTACAATAATTTCAAAATAATCAAATTTTTTTTTTTTTTTTTATTTATTTAAAAAATTAACACCTTTTACCAATGTAATAAATTTTTTTTTTAAAATAATTTTTATATTGGGTTTTTAATTGATTGTAAATAGAAAAAAAAATAATTAATGATGTGTTTTTTTTTTTTCTATTCATTAATTTTATCATTTTTTTATTTTCCCTTTATCTTTATTTTAAAACAACTGAATAATACTTTTTTTTTTTTTTTGTTAAACAATAAAAAAAAAAAAAAAAAAAGTATTATTAAAATATAACAAAAAAATAAAAAAAGTATTACTCAGTTGCGAACAATAAAAAAAAAAAAAAAAAATTTAATAAAAAACAAATTTCAAACCAATTTTAAAATAAAAATAATAATTAATAAATAATTAATAAATAATAAATAAATAATAAATAATTAATAAAAAATAAATGAAAAATAAAAATAAATAATAAAAAAATAAATAAATAAATAAATAATATAATTATTTATTATCTTTTTAATTTTCTTTTAATTTTTTAATTTTTATTTTAATTAATTTAATAAGAATTTTTATGAAGATGTGGTGTATTATAATATTGTAAAGCTTCAGCATAATTTGAAGAATGTTTTGAATCAATTACTTCACAAGCTTCTAAATACTTTTCAATATATTTCTTATGTAATGGAAAAGTATTTTTATTTGTAATAGCTATTTGAAATCCATCATAATAAGTACGTGCTAATGGCATAATTCCAGATGCATATTTTTCGCCCATTTCAATTAATTCATCAACTTTTTTTAATGATTCTCTAATATCATCCTCTGTACGAATTGGTAATGTAAAAATTAATTCATCCAATTCATGACCTTTTTGAATTGAATCAATGATTTCTTTATTTTTACAAATACAACTACTATCACAATTAATATCCCATTTTGGTCTAATAACAGATTCTCTAACATCTCTAACCTCTTTACTTGATGAAAAATCATTATAAAAATAATATTGAATTGAAATCTCTTCACCTTCTTGAATATCTTTAATTGCTACCAATATAAATGAATTTAAATCTGGTATAAATTTATTTGTTGCATTATTTCTACAATCATGATTAACTCTTGCTAATCTAATACCTAAATTATCACCACCTTCTTTTGTAAAAAATGAATTTAAATCCCATCTGTTATTTTTCATAAAAAAAAAAATAATAATTAGTAACTTCCAACCCCCCCATATTTTTCACACATAAAAAAAAAAAAGTCAAATTTAAAATTAAAAAGCATGGGTGTGGGGAGTGGGAAATTTTTAAAAATATATTTAATTACTTTTCTTGTAATGTGCCACCATGTGGCATTAAAGAATTTATAAATTCAAATGGTGTTTCTTTAATAGTTCTATAACCTCTATCAACCATAATTTTTGTATGTTTTGGTAATAATCTTTTTGCAAATACACCTAAACCTTTACCTTCAGTTTCTTTGACTTCCCAATCAATATCTTCTTCACCAATATTATCTTTACACCAAATTTTATGTGATTGTCCTTTACTTGTCCAATCACTAACTTGACATTCTCTTGAACAATATGTTCTACGCATACATCCTGCACATTTTTTAATTTCATCTCCTTCAATACTTTTAAGGCAATATGCACAATGTCTTGTCATTTTTTTTTTTTTTTTTTGTTTCACAATATTTTTTTCGTTTGGAAAAATAAAAAGTGGATTAAAAAAAAAAAAAAAAAAAATAAAAATAAAAATAAAAATAAAAAAAAAAAAAAAAAAAAAAAATGACAAAAACGAAAATGAAAGATTTTTTTTTTTTTTTTTTTTTTTTATTTTTTTTTTTAATTTTGATTGGTCGCTTTTATCTCTTTCAAAATTTCATGATCTTTTTGTAGTCATTTTTTTTAATTTTATTTTATTTTATTTTATTTTATTTTATTTTATTTTATTTTATTTTATTTTATTTTATTTTATTTTATTTATTTTGGAAAAATTTATGGGTCCCATAAAAAATTAAAAAAAAACAAAAATATTTTAGTTTTTATATTTATTTTTTAAGTGAAACAATTTCTTAAAATATGATAAAAACTATTAAAAAATAAGAAATTGAGGAATTTTATTAATTTATATTTCTTATTTCTTTTCTTCTTGTGTTAGTATTTCCGATTCTTCAGGTTCATCGCATTGTGTGACATCAACTGGTTTTAAATGAATATTACCAATGATATTTCTTATTTCTTTTCTTCAGATTCATCTCTTTTCTTCAGAGTACCTGGTGAAAGTGGAAAAAACGCGAACTTTTTTTGTATCGATAACGGATTTTGGAAAAAAAAACGAACTTTTTTTTTTTTTTTTTTTTTTTTTTTTGAATTGGATAACGCAATTATTATTTGCTTCTCCTTGAGATGCTAGATCTCATTTTATTTTTTTTTTTTTTTTACAGGGTCTTTTTGATTAAAACATCTTTTTTGTCCAAACTTTTTTCTAAATCTTTTTTTATTTTATCGTCTGGTTCGTGATTGATGTTTATGACGTATTTGAATTGTTTTTTTTTTAATTGAGTTTTATCCACAATTTCGCTTATTTTTTGTAGGCATTTGTGTTGCTTAATATTTGTGGTGTTGTTTGTGATTTTCATTTTATTTTCTTTCTATCTTTTTTATTTTTCTGATTAACTTGGGTTTTTTTTTTTTTTTTTTTTTTTTTTTTTTTTTTTTTTTTTTTTTTTTTTTTTTTTATTTATAGAAAGTACTGAGTGAATTATTGTATTTTTTGAGATGTTTAGGAAGTTCTATTGCGGGTGTTGATGATGATTTGTGACACCCCTTGTCCTGTTTTATCAATTGGTGCGTGGTGTGTTATTTTGTTTTTATATTGTTGATTTATTGAGTAAATTTTATTTGTTTTTATATTTGTTTCAGTTAGAAGTGCTGCGTCCAGCTTGTTGTTGTCTAAAACGGTGTTTATTATGCTGGCAGATTGGATGGTGTTGGATCCTTGGACGTTCCAAACACCTATTCTTATTGTGTTTTTCTTTATAGTTTTATTTGGGGTAGATTTTTATCTACCTTTTGAAGTTTCTGGTTTATTTTGTCTTCTAACTGATCTTTACTTTGTTCATTGTGTTGTTGGTCTTGTGTGTTTGTGGGGTTTTTTGATTTATTGATTTGTTTTAGAATTTCCTTGTTGAAGTTGTCTATATCTTCATCCATTTTTGTTTTTATGCTTTTTTGTCCATATTCACCCAATTTTGGTTTGACTGGTGTTTTGTTGGTCTTGTTTGTTTTGTCTTGTTGTTTCTTTTTTGGTGTGTTTAACAATTTACTTGGTGAATCGATAATTTTCGATGGTGTACCATAGGTTGGGCTGAAACTCATGATATGTTTTATTGGAGAGGAGAAGAACCATTGATTTGAAGGGATTGAAAGTGGGAATTCTATTTTTCTTATTGCATCAGTGTTTGGGCTGGTGAAGTCGAAGATATCATTTGCCTCTCTAAGTTTTTCTTCCGTTGTTAGTCCCTTTGTTTCGCCGTGTTGTTTTATTGGTGTATTGTATGGAGATGGTGGTTCGATAGGTTTTTCTGATTTTGTTTTAATTTCTTGATTGTTTATCGATTGTGTATTGATCTCATTCTCTATTCTTGTTAGTTCATCTACGTTTTCTAGTGATGCTTCTATTACCTTTTGAGCTGTATCATCTAGGGCCATAAATGTTTATGTGGAGAATTTATACATATAATAAATAAATCACTGTTATATCTTCACCGCCACATTCATTCCTCTTAATTTTACCCTTTTTTTGCTCATTAAAGCAAGGGCTATCGTCCTATATACTTTTCAACAATGGCTGATGATCACTCAACTGAATTACAGTTAAATCATACAGATAACAACACGACCAATACAAATAATACCTCCACAACCTCAACAACAAAAAATAAAAGTGCAAAAATCGACACACCTAAAAAACAAACCCCAACAAACCAACTCTCACTAAACAAAGGACTTGATAATCAATTAGATATCATTGCACCTCCATCAATCACAAGACCACTCTCTTTCTTAGAAAAAAACAATAACACCATCAACATTAAGTGTTACTTTAATCAACCACACATCCGTGAAGAATTAACCTCAAAAGATGACACAAGAATTCAACAAATTCACAAAAACATTCACAAACTCTTCGAAGATATACTGTCGCCATCAGCATTCAAAATAATTGGTGCAACTGCCTTCGTAAATTGCAACGTTGATAAATTAACTTCAATAATCAACCTTCAAAACCAACTTGCACTAAATATCGACAAACTCAACTATAGATTCGATATATCATCAAATGATTATGCAATCATTAAAACATTCATTAAAACGTACTCACCCAAACATGCAAACGATGCAATTACAAACAACCTCACTAAATTCACCAGTTGTACATCAATTGAATCATTTACTGTCACATACTCATATGCTGTTGCGTTTAAAAGCTACATTATAACATATCATCTAATTGATCACACACACAACATTATTGATCAAAAGATCGAACAACCATCTGGTATCACAAGATATATCAAAGCTGCAACACGTAGTGTCACTAAACACAAAATTCAACATGCAAAAAATGCAGATATGGCAACAACTATAAAAAATGCCATCACAAACCCAAACATGAACAAAAACAATCAACCACCAAAAAACAACATTAACACCCCACCAATCAACGAAATTGCAAATTCCAATCGCAATAATAACTCACTTCAAAATAGTGGTTCAAAAGCTATACTAAATGAATCACTTGATATTAACAATCAATCCCAAAACAATAATGAAATTTCACACAAAAGTGATTCTTCAAATAATAATAACGGGAAAAACTCTTTATCAATGAGCAATCCAACCGATCCAACAATTGTACCACAAAAACCTCTACAATCTCAACCAAACAAACCAAGTGCACCAACTCCAAATACAATAAATACAAGAAGAAGCAGCAATGCCCTGACTACACAACCAGTCAATACTGGTGCTGCCAAACCTAGTAAGGTATGAGCTCAAAAATCAACTTTATAACATGGAATTGTAGAGGATTCACTGAAAACCCAAACAATCAACACAATTCCTACCAAAAAGCTGTTGACACACTACAACTACTTATATCAAAACTTCCACCTCGTCCAACAATCTCAATACTCACTGAACTCAATTCATCACCATTACAACTTAAACATGATTTTCCCGATCACATCATCTCTGTCACCAAACGAGGAAATGGTGTAATCATCATTAACCATAACCCAAACACACTCAAACTCAAACACATATCAACAATTGATGGTAGAGCTATTTTAGCAGACGTTATATTTCCAAATCAATTACCAATTGGTATTCTTGGAATTTACGCACCAGCATCAAATAATACCATCAAAAAGAATTCATATGCAACTTCACTACAAACACTTCTCCACAACCACTCAACAAACCCAATACCAAACCAATCCCAACATGTATCTATTATCGCAGGAGATTTCAACTGTATCCACAACGACAATTCACTATTAGATGATATTATCCAATCCTACACATACCAACACCATCTAATTGATCAAGGTGAATTTAAAAACACTCCAACTCATACACATGGCAACAGATTAGATAGAATATATACTCAATACAATAGAATAGACCCTGAAAATATATATACACAAGTCCACCAAATTCCATCTTCATTATCAGATCATAATCCAATATCAACAACAATTTCTTCACCTTTTCAAATAAATAAACATAAGAAAAGATGGATATTATCACCTGGTACTGCAAATGACCATGAAGCAATCAATATTATCAATCATTTAATAACTAATCACAATAACACATCAATCAATCAATTTACAAACTGGTCAAAAGTAAAATCAAAAATTATAAAAACTCTAAAAAACTATCAATATAACAAAGACAAACAAACTCAACGTGCAAAACAAATACTATTAGAAAAAGCAGCAAAATTCAAACATCTTGAAGAACAATGCATCGCTGAATACAATATTATATGTAACAAAAACAAACTACATCAAAACCACACAAACATATTAAAAAAACATATAAATGGAGAAATACCTAGCAAGTATCTATCAGCAATACTAAACAAAAGATCAAAAGATGCAAAAATTGAATCAATCCAATATGGTAACATCATTACATCCGACCCCGACCAAATTGAAAATGCGTTTGTTGAATTCTACACAAATCTATATAGCTTACAAATATGTTGTCCAATTACTCACCAGCTCATGCCAAACACATGGCCCATCATAAAAAATGAATATTGGAATGGTTTAGACTCACCATTTATACAAGATGAAGTTGAAGCTGCAATTAAAACCTGTAACCCCAACAAATCACCCGGTCCAGATGGCGTTACAAATGCATTCTACATTAATCATTTAAACCAAGTTAAACCAATTCTCACTACATTATTCAACGATATACTAGAAAATCCTCACCACATCACAACAGAATTCACAGAAGGTCTTATACACACAATATACAAGAAAGGCAACCCCTTACTCATATCAAATCGTCGTCCCATTACACTTCTAAACACTGATTACAAGATCCTCTCAAAAGTAATCAATGCACGTCTTCTGAGAATACTTCCTTTCATCATCAACAACAACCAAACTGGTTTCGTACCCCACAGATTCATCATAGACAACATCATCAACATCAATGAATTAATCAACTACCTCAAATCTAAAAACCTCCCTGGTATCATCACACTATTTGACTTCTTTAAAGCATTTGATTCTATCTCTCACGATAGCATTAAAAGAACATTAATTCATATTGGTATACCAATAAAATTAATAAATTTAATCCACAAGCTATTATCTGACTCACAAGCAAAAATTTCAATTAATGGTAAAACGACCAGAAAATTCGATATTAAAAGAGGTGTAAAACAAGGTGACCCAATCTCAGCCACTTTATTTGTAATTGTAATTGAAATATTAGCAAGAACAATAAATGCAGACAATTCAATAATTGGATTACCAATTTCACCCAATCCACAAATTAAAATCAAATTTACCCAATTTGCAGACGACTCTACAACATACAACATCAACTACGAACAACAACAACAATCAATCAAACATTTCGATAATTTCTGCGCTTCAACATCATCATCTTTAAATTTTGACAAAAGTGCAATAATAGAAATCAACCCCCACAAAATCACTGATAAACACATAATAAACAACATTCCACAATCAAAAAGAATTCCAATAACCAAAAAAGATCAATCAGAAAGAGTTCTTGGCTATTTCTTTAATCATAATGGTTTACATAGGAAATTACCAGAAACAATGAAAACACTGATTAAATCATTAGTGCTATGGAAAACTAGTGGCACAACATTAAAAACAAAAACAACCATCATAAACACCTACTCACTATCACCAATAACATATTTATCATACCTTGAAGAATTTACAAAAGATGAAGAAATTCAAATTAATAAATTAATCTCATGGTTTATGAATTCTCCCGCAAATTCTGAATCACCAACTCTCGATACCAATTCCATTGAAAACAACACATCAACCATCCATTCACGTGCAAAAATACCTTTGATGTGTTATGATAGATCATTAAAACCATTAAAAGAAGGAGGTTGGGGTATGTGGAATATCCAATTACGACAAGTTGCTCAAAAGATTTGGATATACAACAGATTTTTACAAATGCATAAATCTGCAAACAATTCAATATACATGATAAGTTGGATGGATCAAATCATCAACAAATCAATCTCTTCTCCATACCTTATAAAAATAAAAAAAGAATGGGAAAACTATGCAACTCAAATTGGACATCTAAAAGATAAAGTTCAAATCCTACAACCAATAATAACAAAAAACCAAACCTCTCAAACATTAAACACAAATAATATTTCACTACCACCAACACTCAAAGAAATCTACTCGACAATACTAAACAATCACCTATGCAAATCAAAAGACTATATTGGCAAGAAATATTCAGATCTACTTCTTACTTCGCACCAACAATCAATACTTCTTTTATGGAAATACACATACGACCAACTTTTTGTCAAAATTCAAAAATTAAAAGATCCAAAAGGCCGAGATACAATGCAAAGATTCCATGCTAGATGTCTTCCGATTAATCATCTACACAACAAAGTTTGCCCCATTTGCAACAATGAAATGAATAATGATCCCTATGGTCATTTGTTTTTCAATTGTCAGCACACAATCAACTTCATTAACCACGACAAATTAAAATATTTTATATATAAAAATTGCAATGGAAACAAAAACTGGTCACTAACAAAAAACCAAACAACAAAATTATACACACTCATCTATAAACCACAAACAAACAACAAAGCATTTAAACCAGATCCAACTATCAATATTAATTTTCATTTTGCAGAAAACGCACAATATAAAAAATACAGGTTCAACTGGAATTATATAAACACAAATCTTGATCTAGTCAGAACACATGCATATTGGAACATAATCTCATTAGTTATTCACCAAATATGGATATGGTTATGCAAATCATTATTTGACATCAATATAACTCAATCAATTGATAATTGGAACAACCAAATAAACAACACAACACTAGATTATGATATATTAAAATCAAAATGGCACAAGCTAATAAGATTGGAATATTCAAGAACTTTATCAAACTTTAACCAATACTCAATTAAAAACAACCTCACAAAAACTCAAAAAGAAACCCAATGGTCCGAAACCATCAAAAAATTTAAAAAAGAATGGAGCATAAACACTAATGAACCAATTCCAACAATTACACCACCAATTAATTATTAACTACCTAATCTAAAATAACATACTATTTTAAATTCACAAAAACTAAAAAACCTAAAATAAATAAATAAAAATAACATACTAATTGTATACTACAATAGTTTATTTATATCAAAAAAAAAAAAAATTTTAGTATTACCAAAATACACCGCTTTTAGGTAAAAAAAAAAAAAAAGTATTACCAAAAGAATAAGTTAAAAAAAACCGAAAAAAACAAAGAAATAAACGAGAATTTATACATATAATAAATAAATCACTGTTATATCTTCACCGCCACATTCATTCCTCTTAATTTTACCCTATTTTTGCTCATTAAAGCAAGGGCTATCGTCCTATATACTTTTCAACAATGGCTGATGATCACTCAACTGAATTACAGTTATATCATACAGATAACAACACAACCAATACAAATAATACCTCCACAACCTCAACAACAAAAAACAAAAGTGCAAAAATCGACACACCTAAAAAACAAACCCCAACAAACCAACTCTCACTAAACAAAGGACTTGATAATCAATTAGATATCATTGCACCTCCATCAAATTCACAAAAACATTCACAAACTCTTCGAAGATATACTGTCGCCATCAGCATTCAAAATAATTGGTGCAACTGCCTTCGTAAATTGCAACGTTGATAAATTAACTTCAATAATCAACCTTCAAAACCAACTTGCACTAAATATCGACAAACTCAACTATAGATTCGATATATCATCAAATGATTATGCAATCATTAAAACATTCATTAAAACGTACTCACCCAAACATGCAAACGATGCAATTATAAACAACCTCACTAAATTCACCAGTTGTACATCAATTGAATCATTTACTGTCACATACTCATATGCTGTTGCGTTTAAAAGCTACATTATAACATATCATCTAATTGATCACACACACAACATTGTTGATCAAAAGATCGAACAACCATCTGGTATCACAAGATATATCAAAGCTGCAACACGTAGTGTCACTAAACACAAAATTCAACATGCAAAAAATGCAGATATGGCAACAACTATAAAAAATGCCATCACAAACCCAAACATGAACAAAAACAATCAACCACAAAAAAACAACATTAACACCCCACCAATCAACGAAATTGCAAATTCCAATCGCAATAATAACCCACCTCAAAATATTGGTTCAAAAGCTACACAAAATGAATCACTTGATATTAACAATCAATCCCAAAACAATAATGAAATTTCACACAAAAGTGATTCTTCAAATAATAATAACGGGAAAAACTCATTATCAATGAGCAATCCAACCGATCCAACAATTGTACCACAAAAACCTCTACAATCTCAACCAAACAAACCAAGTGCACCAACTCCAAATCCAATAAATACAAGAAGAAGCAGCAATGCCCTGACTACACAACCAGTCAATACTGGTGCTGCCAAACCTAGTAAGGTATGAGCTCAAAAATCAACTTTATAACATGGAATTGTAGAGGATTCACTGAAAACCCAAACAATCAACACAATTCCTACCAAAAAGCTGTTGACACACTACAACTACTTATATCAAAACTTCCACCTCGTCCAACAATCTCAATACTCACTGAACTCAATTCATCACCATTACAACTTAAACATGATTTTCCCGATCACATCATCTCTGTCACCAAACGAGGAAATGGTGTAATCATCATTAACCATAACCCAAACACACTCAAACTCAAACACATATCAACAATTGATGGTAGAGCTATTTTAGCAGACGTTATATTTCCAAATCAATTACCAATTGGTATTCTTGGAATTTACGCACCAGCATCAAATAATACCATCAAAAAGAATTCATATGCAACTTCACTACAAACACTTCTCCACAACCACTCAACAAACCCAATACCAAACCAATCCCAACATGTATCTATTATCGCAGGAGATTTCAACTGTATCCACAACGACAATTCACTATTAGATGATATTATCCAATCCTACACATACCAACACCATCTAATTGATCAAGGTGAATTTAAAAACACTCCAACTCATACACATGGCAACAGATTAGATAGAATATACTCAATACAATAGAATAGACCCTGAAAATATATATACACAAGTCCACCAAATTCCATCTTCATTATCAGATCATAATCCAATATCAACAACAATTTCTTCACCTTTTCAAATAAATAAACATAAGAAAAGATGGATATTATCACCTGGTACTGCAAATGACCATGAAGCAATCAATATTATCAATCATTTAATTACTAATCACAATAACACATCAATCAATCAATTTACAAACTGGTCAAAAGTAAATCAAAAATTATTAAAACTCTAAAAAACTATCAATATAACAAAGACAAACAAACTCAACGTGCAAAACAAATACTATTAAAAAAAGCAGCAAAATTCAAACATCTTGAAGAACAATGCATCGCTGAATACAATATTATATGTAACAAAAACAAATTACATCAAATCCACACAAACATATTAAAAAAACATATAAATGGAGAAATACCTAGCAAGTATCTATCAGCAATACTAAACAAAAGATCAAAAGATGCAAAAATTGAATCAATCCAATATGGTAACATCATTACATCCGACCCCGACCAAATTGAAAATGCGTTTGTTGAATTCTACACAAATCTATAAAGCTTACAAATATGTTGTCCAATTACTCACCAGCTCATGCTAAACACATGGCCCATCATAAAAAATGAATATTGGAATGGTTTAGACTCACCATTTATACAAGATGAAGCTGCAATTAAAACCTGTAACCCCAACAAATCACCCGGTCCAGATGGCGTTACAAATGCATTCTACATTAATCATTTAAACCAAGTTAAACCAATTCTCACTACATTATTCAACGATATACTAGAAAATCCTCACCACATCACAACAGAATTCACCGAAGGTCTTATACACACAATATACAAGAAAGGCAACCCCTTACTCATATCAAATCGTCGTCCCATTACACTTCTAAACACTGATTACAAGATCCTCTCAAAAGTAATCAATGCACGTCTTCTGAGAATACTTCCTTTCATCATCAACAACAACCAAACTGGTTTCGTACCCCACAGATTCATCATAGACAACATCATCAACATCAATGAATTAATCAACTACCTCAAATCTAAAAACCTCCCTGGTATCATCACACTATTTGACTTCTTCAAAGCATTTGATTCTATCTCTCACGATAGTATTAAAAGAACATTAATTCATATTGGTATACCAATAAAATTAATAAATTTAATCCACAAGCTATTATCTGACCCACAAGCAAAAATTTCAATTAATGGTAAAACGACCAGAAAATTCGATATTAAAAGAGGTGTAAAACAAGGTGACCCAATCTCAGCCACTTTATTTGTAATTGTAATTGAAATATTAGCAAGAACAATAAATGCAGACAATACAATAATTGGATTACCAATTTCACCCAATCCACAAATTAAAATCAAAAGATGAAGAAATTCAAATTAATAAATTAATCTCATGGTTTATGAATTCTCCCGCAAATTCTGAATCACCAACTCTCAATACCAATTCCTTTGAAAACAACACATCAACCATCCATTCACGTGCAAAAATACCTTTGATTTGTTATGATAGATCATTAAAACCATTAAAAGAAGGTGGTTGGGGTATGTGGAATATACAATTACGACAAGTTGCTCAAAAGATTTGGATATACAACAGATTTTTACAAATGCATAAATCTGCAAACAATTCAATATACATGATAAGTTGGATGGATCAAATCATCAACAAATCAATCTCTTCTCCATACCTTATAAAAATCAAAAAAGAATGGGAAAACTATGCAACTCAAATTGGACATCTAAAAGATAAAGTTCAAACCCTACAACCAATATTAATAAAAAACCAAACCTCTCAAACATTAACCACAAATAATATTTCACTACCACCAACACTCAAAGAAATCTACTCGACAATACTCAACAATCATCAATGTAAATCAAAAGACTATATTGGCAAGAAATATTCAGATCTACTTCTTACTTCGCACCAACAATCAATACAACTATTATGGAAATACACATACGACCAACTATTTGTCAAAATTCAAAAGCTAAAAGATCCAAAAGGCCGTGATACAATGCAAAGATTCCATGCTAGATGTCTTCCGATTAATCATCTACACAACAAAGTTTGCCCCATTTGCAACAATGAAATGAATAATGATCCCTATGGTCATTTGTTTTTCAATTGTCAGCACACAATCAACTTCATAAACCACGACAAATTAAAAAATTTTATATATAAAAATTGCAATGGAAACATCAAAAAATTTAAAAAAGAATGGAGCATAAACACAAATGAACCAATTCCAACAATTACACCACCAATTAATTATTAATTACCTAATCTAAAATAACATACCATTTTAAATTCACAAAAACTAAAAAACCTAAAATAAATAAATAAAAATAACATACTAATTGTATACTACAATAGTTTATTTATATCAAAAAAAAAAAAAAAAAAACTATATTTTTAGATTTGTATGAATTTTGTTTATTATTTAAGTAAAGTTTTAAGATTTTTTGGGAGTAGATTATTCGTTAATTGTAAATTTGGACAATCCAAAGTTAGAGTTGTGAGAGAATTTGGGAATATTTCATCTGGTAAATTATGTTCCTGTGTCTGGATATCTAATGATGTTAAATTTTTAAAACCAGAAAAAGGATTTATCAGTGTTGAATCCAAGGGAATATAAATTGAAAGTGTTTGAATTGATTTTGGTAATTGTTGATAATCAGAGCAACTATTCAATGTTAAACTTGTAATATTTGGTAGGAAGATATCCTTTAAGTTATTGGAAGTTTCATGGACATCAAAAACTAAAGTTTTAATTGATATTGGTAATGAGTTTGATTCAATTTTAGAACCTCTAGAACCAAGGAATTCCAATGATGTAACATTATGTGGAATCATTCCTCTTTTAATTTTTTGATCGAAAGAAGAATCAAATGTTAATGAAGTTGTGCCACCAGGTATTGATTTTGAATTTGAATCTCTAACTGTTGAATTTGGAATTAATTTAATTGAATTGTTTTTTGAATTAAAATGGTAGTTGAGGTCTGTAATTGATTTTGGTATTGATCCATTCAAAATGGTACCTTTATTGATTCAATAGTTCTTGGTAACCATGGTATACCATTTGAATCACTTAATGCTTGATTAAATCTACTACCAAAATTAATGGTTTTAAGAGTATTACCAATGATGTTACAAGTTAATGCTTGGTCAAACTTTGAAAATGAAATGGATAACAATGTATCAGGTATCCAATGATCTCCTAATATAAAATTTGAGCAATCAATATATTTTTTCTACACCCGATGGAATTGGATATTTATCTTTTGTTAAAACTATCTCACTCTTTAAGTTGATTTTACTTAAATAATTTCTATATTTATATGTCAATAATTCATTTAATGATTTGGGCAATACAATATTTATCATAATTATTATTATATAATCTAAGATAAAATAAAATTGTTTTCCTTAAAATCATATTTCCCCAAACTTTTTTAAATAATATATAATTATAATCAATATATTGATTTAATTCTTTATTAATTTGGTCCAATGGTAATGATTTTAAAATTAATTGATTATTATTATTAATGATTTGATGATTTAAATTATTTTTAATAATTATTTGAATTGAACAATCGAATGCTATTCTTTTATTTCTATTGATAGTTATATTATTATTATTATCTTATTACTATTATTATTATTATCTGCTATTGAATGATTATATATATTGTATTGAATAGAATCATTTTTATTAGTGAAAGAATTTTTTATAAATACACCCCAAAATATTAATATGTAAATGATTATTTATTATTTGAAATTGTTGATAATTTAATCCTTTTAAATCATTTAAATAATTTTGTTCTTTTTCTTCTTCTTGTCTATATATAAAAATAATTAATAATAGTAAAGATGAGTGTGTTAACGAATGAATGAATGAGTGAGTGAATGAATGAATGAATAATAATAATAATAATAATAATAATAATAATAATAATAATAATAATAATAATAATAATAATAATAAAAATAATAAAAATAGGGTATAATGAATATTAATAAATAATTAAACTATTATTATAACATACATTGATATTTTTCTTTTTTTTTGAATGTTTCCGATATTGTTTTTATCATTGATATTATTACAATATTCTTGTAATTGATTAAATGTTATATTTAAATTATTAATTGATAATATTAATAAACAATATAAAAATTCTTCACTTTCATTTTTATTATTATTATTATTATTGTTATAATTATTAATTAAATAATAATAAATGATATTATCCATTTTTAAAAAAAAAAAAAATAAAAAAATAAATAAAAAACACCAAAAGTTTTGTCTGAAAAAAAAAAAAAAAAAAAAAATTAAACATTAAATGTTTTAAAATCAGAGAAACCACCCACTGTTAAATTTGTAATGCTTGGTGGCAATATATCCTTTAGGTTATTGATAGATTTATGTTTAAGAAGAACCAAAGTTTTAATTGAGATTGGTAATGAATTTGCTTCAATAAGACAACCTTCATAATTTTTGAACTCTAATGATGTAACATTATGTGGAATCATTCCTTTTTTAATTGTTTGGTTGAAATGATAACCAAATGTTAATGAAGTTGTACCACCAGGTATTGATTTTGAATTTGACATGAAGAAAAAGAACAAACCTTTTTAAATGATTTAAAAGGATTAAATTATCAACAATTTCAAATAATAATAATAATAATAATAGTAATAATAATAATAATAATAATAATAATCAATTAATTTTAAAATCGTTACCATTTGATCAAATTAATAAAATTAAATTAAATAAAGAATTAAATCAATATATTGATTATAATTATATATTATTTAAAAAAGTTTGGGGAAATATAGTTATTAGGAAAATAATTTTATTTCATCTTAGATTATATAATATTAATAATTGTACTATTGAATTTACATTAAATGGTTTATCAACATATAAATATAGAAATTATTTAAGTAAAATCATATTAGAATGAGAAGATAGTGAGATAGTTTTAACAAAAGATAAATATCCAATTTCATCAAGTGTATAGTTAATTAATTAAATAATAATAAATGATATTATCCATTTTTCTGAAAAATTTTAAAAAAAAAATAAAATAAAAAATAAAAAATAAAAAAACAAAAAACGTTATTTTGACAAAATTTTTGGGAAAATAAAAAAATTGTGAAGATTTATAGTATTTTTTTTTTTTTTTTCAACAATGATTTAATTTTATATTTATGGATTTAATAAAGATAAATATAACACTAAAAAATACACAAAATGACATAATGATGATGATTTAAATCAAACATTGAGTATTACATGTTTGATAAAGAAATCTAAACTAATAGAGTTTATACAATTTTAACTATCGTTTGGAATATAAAGAGATTCGAATGAAGATGGCCAAATTAAATCTGGTAATTTTTTAAAAACAAGTTGAGAGCTAGAAAAATAAAATGATTTTAAATTTGGTGGTAACGCATCTCTATCGATAGTTAAATTAAAATCAATACCTAAATGTAATGAAGTGAGTGATTGTGGTAATACATCTTTTTGAATTGGTTGAGAGAATGATGGTAATTTTAATATTTCTATTGATGATGGTAGATTACCAACATTTATAGATTGGCTAAAATATGATAACTCTAAAACCTTTAGATTTCTTGGGAGGAGGTTATTCGTTAATTGTAAATATTGGCAATCCAAAATTAGAGTTGTGAGAGAATTTGGTAATATTGAATCTGGTAAATTATCTTCAATTGTTGAGCAACCTAATGATGTTAAATGTTTAAAACCAGAAAAAGGATTTATCAATGTTGAATCTAAGTAAGTACCTATTTTAAGTTTTTTAATTGATTTTGGTAATTGTTGATAATCAGAGCAACCATTCACAGTTAAATTTGTAATGCTTTGTGGTAATATATCCTTAGAGTTTTAAGTGTACCAAGAACTAAAGTTTTAATTGATATTGGTAATGAGTTTGCTTCAATATCATAACCATTGGAACCAGAGAATTCCAATGATGTAACATTATGTGGAATCATTCCTTTTTTAATTGTTTGATTGAAATTATAATCAAATTCCAACGAAGTTGTACCACCAGGTATTGATTTTGAATTTTCATCTCTAACTGTTGAATTTGGAATTAATTTAATTGAATTGTTTGAATGGAATTGATAGTTGAGGTCTTTAATTGAGTTTGGTATTGATCCATTCACAATGATACCTTTATAATTTTCATCAAGAGTTAAAGATGTAAGTGATGGTGGTAATTCATCTCTATTAATTGATTGTTGAAATGATTCTCCAAAACGTATTGATTCAAGAGTTCTTGGTAACCATGGTATACCATTTGAATCACTTAATGATTGATTAAATCTATCACCAAAATCAATGGTTTTAAGAGTATTACCAATGATGTTACGAGTTAATTCTTGATCAAACTTTGAAAATGAAATGGATAGCAATGTATCAGGTATCCAATGATATCCTAATTTCATATTTGAACAATTAATTTGTAAATCTTCTACACTCGATTGAATTGGATATTTATCTTTTGTTAAAACTATTTCACTATCTTCACATTCTAATCTAATTCCACTTAAATAATTTCTATATTTATATGTTGATAAATCATTTGATGTTATTTGATTAATATAATATTATTATCTGTTATTGAATGATTATATATATATTATCTTGTATTGAACAGAATTATTAGTGAAAGAATTTTTTAAAATTTGTTAATGATTATTTATTATTTGAAATTGTTGATCATTTAATCATTTTAAATCATATAAATAACTTTGTTCTTTTTCTTCTTGTCTATTTATAAAAATATTTAATATAAGGAGGATGATGAGTGTGTTAATGAATGAATGAATAATAAATAATTAGACAATCGTTATAAAATGAAAAATAAAAATTTTTTTTTTTTAAAACATGTCTGATTTATGGCAAATATTTTTTTTTTTTTTTTTTTAAGAATTTACCATTCATTTTTACAACAATTACAAAAATTGGAATTTTAAAAAAATGAATTGGTATAAAAAAGTTTTTAAAGGGAAAAAAAAAAAATTGGTTTGGAATAAAAAAAAAAAAAAAATTAAAAATAAATTAAATGAGGTAAAATTATAATCAAATTAATAAACCTGTTCATTATTTTTTTAGTTTTCATTAAAAAAATTTTAATACAAATAAAAATAAAATAAATAATGAATTGGTATAAAAAAAAAATTTATGAGGAAAAAATATATTCATAATGTGGAAACTATAAAAAAATAATGTTTAAAAAAAAGGGGGGTAGGGGTGAAAAAAAGAAAAAAAAAAGGGGAAAACTTAAATATTATTATTTTATACCACCTACATTTATTATGAAAATTCCACAATAAAAATTTTAACTCAATTAATAATAATGTTTTAAATTTAATATGTATCATTCATCCATATGATATTTCTGAACCAATCAATTCCCTTCCATGGACTTCTGATGATCCTCATGTTATAGCCATCAACCTTCCAGATTGTTATGAATATAGTATACAAGTTTGAATGATAATTTTTTGATCATTTTAAACATTACCAAAAAACATAAACAAATATTTTTAAAATAATTAAACCAAATTATTATTATTATTTTTTTTTTTTATTTTTAATTTTTTTTTTTTTATCATAAATTTTTTTTATACCAGTTCAATAAAAAAAAAAAAAAATTGATTTACTTTGATTTGATTTAATTGAATAGGTTTATTTTTTATTTTTAAAGTTTTATTAATTTCTTATTTTAATTTATTTTATAATTGAATTGCAAAAATAAAATAATTTTGAAAAAATTAAAAAAAAAAAATTAAAAAAAAACAGAATAGATTCATTTTTTTTATATTTAATATCTTTTTGAGTGCTCTATTTATCTAAAACAAATTCACATATAAAAATGATTGTTGTGAATGAAAAAAAAAAAAAAAACCCCCTTCTTGTTTTCTGAGAAACTAAAACTGAATAAAAAAGATGAAGATAAACTTTGCTTAAAACTAAGTTTTAAAAATTAAAAAAAAAGCCATTTATTTTACTATTATTATTATTATTATTATTATTATTATTATTATTATTATTATTATTATTATTATTATTATTATTAGTGAAAGAATTTTTTAAGATTTGTAAATGATTATTTATTATTTGAAATTGTTGATAATTTAATCTCTTTAAATCATTTGAATAGCTTTTTTGTTTTTCTTCTTCTTGTCTATATATAAAAATAATTAAAAATAATAATGATGATGAGTGTGTTAATGAATGAATGAGTGAATGAATAAATAATAAAAAGAATAAATAATTAAACTATTATTATAAAATACAATGATATTTTTCTTTTTTTTGAATGTTTCGGGTATTGTTTTTATCATTGATATTATTACAATATTCTTGTTAACTGGTTGGCTCCCAGGTTTTTTTTTTTTTGTCTTTTTATATGAAAAATGAAATAATCAAAAAAAGAGATTGTTGTTTTTTGTTTTTTTCGATCTCAAATTAAGTAATAACCTTTTTTTTGAATAGAATAACGCAATTTTTAGTTGCTTCTTCTTGAGATATCTCATTTTATTTTGAATAATTAATTAATGACCTTTTTTTTTTTTTTTTTTTTTTTTTTTTTTTTTTGAATTGGATAACGCAATTATTATTTGCTTCTCCTTGAGATGCTAGATCTCATTTTATTTTTTTTTTTTTTTTACAGGGTCTTTTTGATTAAAACATCTTTTTTGTCCAAACTTTTTTCTAAATCTTTTTTTATTTTATCGTCTGGTTCGTGATTGATGTTTATGACGTATTTGAATTGTTTTTTTTTTAATTGAGTTTTATCCACAATTTCGCTTATTTTTTGTAGGCATTTGTGTTGCTTAATATTTGTGGTGTTGTTTGTGATTTTCAATTTATTTTCTTTCTATCTTTTTTATTTTTCTGATTAACTTGGGTTTTTTTTTTTTTTTTTTTTTTTTTTTTTTTTTTTTTTTTTTTTTTTTTTTTTTTATTTATAGAAAGTACTGAGTGAATTATTGTATTTTTTGAGATGTTTAGGAAGTTCTATTGCGGGTGTTGATGATGATTTGTGACACCCCTTGTCCTGTTTTATCAATTGGTGCGTGGTGTGTTATTTTGTTTTTATATTGTTGATTTATTGAGTAAATTTTATTTGTTTTTATATTTGTTTCAGTTAGAAGTGCTGCGTCCAGCTTGTTGTTGTCTAAAACAAAAAAATTATGCGGCAAAAGGATGGTGTTGGATCCTTGGACGTTCCAAACACCTATTCTTGTTGTGTTTTTCTTTATAGTTTTATTTGGGGTAGATTTTTATCTACCTTTTGAAGTTTCTGGTTTATTTTGTCTTCTAACTGATCTTTACTTGTTCGTTGTGTTGTTGGTCTGGGGTTTGTGGGTTTTTTGATTTATTGATTTGTTTTAGAATTCCTTGTTGAAGTTGTCTATTCTTTCATCCATTTTGTTTTTTATGCTTTTTTGTCCATATTCACCCAATTTTGGTTTGACTGGTGTTTGTTGGTCTTGTTTGTTTTGTCTTGTTGTTCTTTTTTGGTGTGTTTAACAATTTACTTGGTGAATCGATAATTTTCGATGGTGTACCATAGGTTGGGCTGAAACTCATGATATGTTTTATTGGAGAGGAGAAGAACCATTGATTTGAAGGGATTGAAAGTGGGAATTCTATTTTTCTTATTGCATCAGTGTTTGGGCTGGTGAAGTCGAAGATATCATTTGCCTCTCTAAGTTTTTCTTCCGTTGTTAGTCCCTTTGTTTCGCCGTGTTGTTTTATTGGTGTATTGTATGGAGATGGTGGTTCGATAGGTTTTTCTGATTTTGTTTTAATTTCTTGATTGTTTATCGATTGTGTATTGATCTCATTCTCTATTCTTGTTAGTTCATCTACGTTTTCTAGTGATGCTTCTATTACCTTTTGAGCTGTATCATCTAGGGCCATAAATGTTTTATCATTAGATGAGGATGTGATTGGTGGGATAATGATTGTTCTTTTTCCTTGTTTTGGTATTTGTTCTGATGTAGATTGTGGTTGTTGTTCATCTGATTGTTTTTTATTTTTGTTTTCTTCTTGATTTTCTGGTAATGAGGTTTGATCTCTCCATCCTTTGTTGGAGTGTCCAATTAATGTTAGATTGTCTAGTTCAATGATAGTGTCAAATTCTTCTACGACTCTTTTCACTGTTTTGATAATTAGAGTTTCGCCTTTAATTTCTGATTTAATTAGTTTACATCCTTCATTTTCTATTACCCATTCTATTTCTGTGAGTGATTTATACCAATCAAAATCTGTATACATATTTTTTGGTCTTATAGTGGTTATAAATTGTCCTTTTAATTCTGCATCAAACATATTTACAAAATAGATTACTGTACTAATACTGTCTGTGAGAATTTTGAATGTATTATTACTTTTGATTAAAACATCTTTTTTGTCCAAACTTTTTTCTAAATCTTTTTTTATTTTATCGTCTGGTTCGTGATTGATGTTTATGACGTATTTGAATTGTTTTTTTTTTAATTGAGTTTTATCCACAATTTCGCTTATTTTTTGTAGGCATTTGTGTTGCTTAATATTTGTGGTGTTGTTTGTGATTTTCATTTTATTTTCTTTCTATCTTTTTTATTTTTCTTTAAAAAGTTAAAAATCTGGAAATTTTCTAATTAACTTGGTTCCCAGGTTTTTTTTTTTTTTTTTTTTTTTTTTTTTTTTTTTTTTTTTTTTTTTTTTTTTTTAAGTCTTTTTTATATGAAAAATGAAATAATCAAAAAAAGAGATTGTTGTTGTTGTTTGTTTTTTTCGATCTGATTATTTTTTGCTTTTTTTTTGAAAATTTTGCTACGCAAAATTCTCAAAACGAAACAAATAATAAATTACAATAAAGTAAAAAGATGGCTTTTTAAAATAGTTTATTTATTTATTTATTTGTTTTTTAAGTCTTTTTTATATGAAAAATGAAATAATCAAAAAAAGAGATTGTTGTTGTTGTTTGTTTTTTTCGATCTGATTATTTTTTGCTTTTTTTTTGAAAATTTTGCTACGCAAAATTCTCAAAACGAAACAAATAATAAATTACAATAAAGTAAAAAGATGGCTTTTTAAAATAGTTTATTTATTTATTTATTTGTTTTTTAAGTCTTTTTTATATGAAAAATGAAATAATCAAAAAAAG
>NC_007087.3:1793028-1830528 GCF_000004695.1 Dictyostelium discoideum AX4
GTCTTATACACACAATATACAAGAAAGGCAACCCCTTACTCATATCAAATCGTCGTCCCATTACACTTCTAAACACTGATTACAAGATCCTCTCAAAAGTAATCAATGCACGTCTTCTGAGAATACTTCCTTTCATCATCAACAACAACCAAACTGGTTTCGTACCCCACAGATTCATCATAGACAACATCATCAACATCAATGAATTAATCAACTACCTCAAATCTAAAAACCTCCCTGGTATCATCACACTATTTGACTTCTTTAAAGCATTTGATTCTATCTCTCACGATAGCATTAAAAGAACATTAATTCATATTGGTATACCAATAAAATTAATAAATTTAATCCACAAGCTATTATCTGACTCACAAGCAAAAATTTCAATTAATGGTAAAACGACCAGAAAATTCGATATTAAAAGAGGTGTAAAACAAGGTGACCCAATCTCAGCCACTTTATTTGTAATTGTAATTGAAATATTAGCAAGAACAATAAATGCAGACAATTCAATAATTGGATTACCAATTTCACCCAATCCACAAATTAAAATTAAATTTACCCAATTTGCAGACGACTCTACAACATACAACATCAACTACGAACAACAACAACAATCAATCAAACATTTCGATAATTTCTGCGCTTCAACATCATCATCATTAAATTTTGACAAAAGTGCAATAATAGAAATCAACCCCCACAAAATCACTGATAAACACATAATAAACAACATTCCACAATCAAAAAGAATACCAATAACCAAAAAAGATCAATCAGAAAGAGTTCTTGGCTATTTCTTTAATCATAATGGTTTACATAGGAAATTACCAGAAACAATGAAAACACTGATTAAATCATTAGTGCTATGGAAAACTAGTGGCACAACATTAAAAACAAAAACAACCATCATAAACACCTACTCACTATCACCAATAACATATTTATCATACCTTGAAGAATTTACAAAAGATGAAGAAATTCAAATTAATAAATTAATCTCATGGTTTATGAATTCTCCCGCAAATTCTGAATCACCAACTCTCGATACCAATTCCATTGAAAAAAACACATCAACCATCCATTCACGTGCAAAAATACCTTTGATGTGTTATGATAGATCATTAAAACCATTAAAAGAAGGTGGTTGGGGTATGTGGAATATACAATTACGACAAGTTGCTCAAAAGATTTGGATATACAACAGATTTTTACAAATGCATAAATCTGCAAACAATTCAATATACATGATAAGTTGGATGGATCAAATCATCAACAAATCAATCTCTTCTCCATACCTTATAAAAATCAAAAAAGAATGGGAAAACTATGCAACTCAAATTGGACATCTAAAAGATAAAGTTCAAATCCTACAACCAATATTAACAAAAAACCAACCCTCTCAAACATTAAACACAAATAATATTTCACTACCACCAACACTCAAAGAAATCTACTCGACAATACTAAACAATCACCAATGCAAATCAAAAGACTATATTGGCAAGAAATATTCAGATCTACTTCTTACTTCGCACCAACAATCAATACAACTATTATGGAAATACACATACGACCAACTTTTTGTCAAAATTCAAAAATTAAAAGATCCAAAAGGCCGAGATACAATGCAAAGATTCCATGCTAGATGTCTTCCGATTAATCATCTACACAACAAAGTTTGCCCCATTTGCAACAATGAAATGAATAATGATCCCTATGGTCATTTGTTCTTCAATTGTCAGCACACAATCAACTTCATTAACCACGACAAATTAAAATATTTTATATATAAAAATTGCAATGGAAACAAAAACTGGTCACTAACAAAAAACCAAACAACAAAATTATACACACTCATTTATAAACCACAAACAAACAACAAAGCATTTAAACCAGATCCAACTATCAATATTAATTTTCATTTTGCAGAAAACGCACAATATAAAAAATACAGGTTCAACTGGAATTATATAAACACAAATCTTGATCTAGTCAGAACACATGCATATTGGAACATAATCTCATTAGTTATTCAACAAATATGGATATGGTTATGCAAATCATTATTTGACATCAATATAACTCAATCAATTGATAATTGGAACAACCAAATAAACAACACAACACTAGATTATGATATATTAAAATCAAAATGGCACAAGCTAATAAGATTGGAATATTCAAGAACTTTATCAAACTTTAACCAATACTCAATTAAAAACAACCTCACAAAAACTCAAAAAGAAACCCAATGGTCCGAAACCATCAAAAAATTTAAAAAAGAATGGAGCATAAACACAAATGAACCAATTCCAACAATTACACCACCAATTAATTATTAATTACCTAATCTAAAATAACATACTATTTTAAATTCACAAAAACTAAAAAACCTAAAATAAATAAATAAAAATAACATACTAATTGTATACTACAATAGTTTATTTATATCAAAAAAAAAAAAAAAAAAAAAAAAAGATTCGAAAAAACTCACAAACTTTTTTTGTAATATATATATATATGAGATGTTTTTTTATTTATTTAATTTATTTTCAAAATATAATAATAATCTTTTTGAAGCAATTTTTTCCAAATTTATTTTTGTAATTGGAATGAATTGGAAGAGAAATTCAAATATTTTGATTTTGTTTGATTTTATTGAAAATGATAATAAATCTTCAAGATATTCCAAATGCAATATTCCTCCATTTGTTTCTTTATCTTTTAAAAAGAAATCATAATTTTCATGAATGAATTCTAGGGTTTTTAAATTTGAATCCACTATTGATTTCCATATAATTTCATAAAATAAGTCAGGAACAAGCAATTTAAACTTATCTGATGTTGTTGGTGATGTTGTAATATAATTTAAATGTTTGAATAGTAAATCTAATAATTTTAAATCACCATTTTTAGAATAAACATTAAATGGAATTAAAAATTCATATGGGTCTTCAGTTTTAAAGTAATTTGATTTTGTTTCAATTTCTTCAAATCTACCAGCGGCACAAAGAAAATAAATCCATTGAAATTGGTCAACAATGAAATTTGAACCAATTTTCATTTTATTTGAATAGTTTACATAAATCCAATCCAAAAGTTTAAAAAAATTTAAATTCTCCCATAATTTAGTTAGTTTTGTTTCTTTATCTTTAAACTCAATTAAATCTAATATAATTGGTTTATGATTTTCCAATAATAAATTAGAAAAACCAATATCATTAAAAAATGAAGGAACATTGAAAATTCTTGGATTATTACTTTTTTTATTTTGATAATTAATATTTTCATTTGAAAGAATATATAAATTTATTTCATTTGAAAAATTCTCTATACAATAATCCCTTAAACCTCTAAATTCATATTCTTGATTTTCTTTAGTTTCAAAAGTTATCATTTTTTCATAATGTTGTAATACATTTAAATCTTTAAAACAATAAAGAATTGTTTTATAATTATCTTGATTAAAAAAAATAAAATGATCTTTATGATTTTCAAATAAATAATCTAATACCAATATTGATTTTATATAATAAGTAATAAAAAAAGGAAATCTACCAATAAACTTTTTTGGATATTTCATTAAATTTCCAAACTGATTTGATACATACTTTATTAATTCTAAATCATTATAATTAATAATAAAATAAAAAAGTAAAAGTTTTTGTTCTTCCAAGTTTTGATTATCAAAATTTTCTTTTGAAATAAAATTTGATTTTAAAACTTGTAAAATATTAAAAATAAATTCAATTTGTTTATTTTTATCATTACAATTTGAGAAAAGGATATTTGGAGATTTAAAATAAAAACAAAGATTATTTATTTGAAGTTCTATTGGCGTTAATAATTTAAAAACTGTATAATTTGCAAATCTTAATGAATTTTCAAAACTTGTATTACTATCACATTGATTATTCATTTTATCATTTAATTGATTTTCATCTAAACTATAATAACCCAAATAAAAAGATAGAGGTAAATTACTTAAATTCCAAATTAAACAATGAAAATCCAATAATTTTTTAATAAATTCTTTATTTTCATTATCATTTGTATTTATTGGATCACCAAGTTTTGATTTTAATTTCTCTTTATTTAATTTATTTTTAAAATTTTCAATATTATTTAAAGTTATAGTTGAATTGTTTTTAATATTATTATATATTTTATTTATTTGTTCATTTTCATTTTCATTATTATTGTTATTAATTAAAATTAAAACTAATTTTACAATTGTAATTAATTGTTTTAATGTTAAATCTTGTTTTATTTTTTCAAAAATTGAAATAATTTTAAAAAGTGTTGAAAATTCAATGGATGATGATGATTGATAATTATTAAATAATTTATAATTTTTATAAAAACAATATAATCCTTTAAATAATAATCCATTTGAATAATTACTAAAATTATATTTTATATCATATATATTTTCTAAATGATTTTTTGATAATTTAAAATTATTATTATTAATTTGTTGTTGTTCTTGATTTAAAAGGTATTTAATAAATTTTTTTGAACCTCTAATTATTGATAATTTTATATCATCAATTGTTGGTTCATAATTAAATTCTTCAACCAATAGTTGATATAATTCTATATTGTTTGCAATGATAATATAATTGGAAATTATAGTGGTAAAATCAGTATCAAAATTAATATGATTTTTAAATAATTTTCTATAAAATTCTTTATCATTTTTAATTGATCTAAATAATCTAATTAAATAACCATTCTTTGTTAATAAATCATCTTCAAAATGTAAATATCTACAATTTCTTTTAACTTTTTCTTTTAAAATACCAAATTGATCAAATTGTATTAATTTCTCTACTGATATAATTGAATCATAGCTTGACGAAAATTGTTTATTCATAAATGACATTATTTTCTTAAAAATAGTTTTATTTCTAAATACTTTCCAAAATAATAATTCAACTATTTCAATACCTTCAAATAAAGTTATTTTATTGATTTTATTAAATGAATTAATATTTTCATCTTTTTGTTTTTCTTCTAAATAGATTTGTTTCATTTTTATAATTGATCTAATTCTTTCAATAATCTCTTTTTTTTTTAAATCTTTTGTATAAATACAATATGATTTTCCAAGTTTTGAAATAAATTCAAAACTTTTACTTTCTAAATCATTTAAATTAATTTCATTATTATTATAATAATTATTATAATTATTATTCATTCTCTACTTTATTAAAATGATGTTTTGCTGTAGTTATTTTTAAAACTCAATATTTTTAAAAAAAAATCAAAAAAAACCAAAAAAAAAAAAGAAAAAAAAAACAATTATTAAAAAAAAAAAAAAAAAAAAAAAAAAAAAAAAAAAAAAAAAAAAAAAAAAAAAAGAAAATTTCAATTTATTTTATTTATCACAAAATCAAATTTTATTTTCTATAAAGTTTTATAATTTGTTTATTAATATTTATCAAACAAAAATAAATTGATAATATTTCTTTCACATAATATTAAAAAAAAAAAAAAAAAATAATAATAATAATAAAAATATTTAAAAAGGGATATTTTACTATTTACCTTTAGTGGGGGTATATCAAAAAAAAAAAAAACAATATGTTGTTATTTGTGGTGAAAAAAAAATAACCCTTTTATAATAATTATTTGATTAACCTTTTTTTTTTTTTCTTTATTTTTTTTTTTTAATATACGATTAGAAGCATGTGTGAAATTTTTTTTTTTTTTTTTTTTTTTTTTTATCAAAATGTTTTTTTTAATTATTCTTTATCTGAATAACAACACATTCACATCGGAATATTATGATTTTTTAAAATAATAATATAACGATAAAAATAAGGATTTATTGTTATTGTTTTAATTTTTTTAATTTTACTATAAAAATCGGATTAATTAATGTTATCAAATATTTTTTTTTTTTTTTTAAATTTTTATTTTTATTTTATAATATTATTTTGATTAAAAATCCTTTTTTAGCAATAAAAAACAGTTTAATCACCTTTGGTTGTGATCTTATTATCATAAAATGATATAATTATCACTATTTTAACCTTGGATTACTTTTATTATTATTATAATTATTTATTAATATTAAAATTTTAATTATTTTTATTTTTTTTTTTCCACATAAATAAGAAATTTTTTTTTTTTTTTAAATCATTCAATATATCTTTTATTTATTAATTAAATAAAATTTTAATAATTACATATTTTAAGTTTATTTTTCATATTATTTAAATATTTTATTTTGTATATAAAAAAACTACAGAAAAAAAAAAAAAAAAAAAAAAAAAAAAAAAATGAAATTTATAACTTTCTTTGTATTTTTCCTTATTATTGTATTTATAGTAAATGGCCAAGGTTCAGTAAGTTCATCGTCAAACAATTCTCCCTCATCTTCATTAGATTCTTTGAAACCAGGATCAGAAGGTTCAATAAGTTCATCACAATCTGGATCTGAAAGTTCAAGAGGCTCTTCACATTCAGCACCCGAAGTTCCAACTGGTTCTTCACATTCAACCTCTGAAGTTTCAAGTGATTCTTCAAACTCAGCATCTAAAGTTCCAACTAGTTCTTCACATTCAGCTTCTGAAGCATCTACTGGCTCGTCACATTCTGAATCAGAAGTTCCAAGTGGTTCAACACATTCATCATCTGAGGTTTCAACTGGTTCATCAAATTCAGCCTCTGAAGTTTCAATTGGTTCATCACATTCAACATCAGAAGTTTCAACTGGTTCATCACATTCAACATCAGAAGTTCCAAGTGGCTCATCACATTCAACATCAGAAGTTTCAACTGGTTCATCACATTCAGCCTCTGAAGTTTCAATTGGTTCATCACATTCAACATCTGAAGTTCCAACTGGCTCATCACATTCATCATCTGAAGTTCCAACTGGCTCATCACATTCATCATCTGAAGTTCCAACTGGTTCATCACATTCATCATCTGAAGTTCCAACTGGCTCATCACATTCATCATCTGAAGTTCCAACTGGTTCATCACATTCAGCCTCTGAAGTTCCAACTGGTTCATCAAATTCAGCCTCTGAAGTTCCAAGTGATTCATCACATTCAGCCTCTGAAGTTCCAAGTGGCTCTTCACATTCAGCCTCTGAAGTTCCAACTGGTTCATCACATTCAGCCTCTGAAGTTCCAACTGGCTCATCACATTCATCATCTGAAGTTCCAAGTGATTCATCAAATTCAGCTTCTGAAGTTCCAACTGGTTCATCACATTCAAATTCTGAAGTTCCAACTGGTTCATCACATTCAGCATCTGAAGTTTCAACAGGTTCATCACATTCAGCATCAGAAGTATCAACAAGTTCATCACTTTCAGCTTCCGAAGTTTCAGCTGGTTCGTCACACTCAGCTTCTGAAGTATCAGCTGGTTCATCAAATTCAGCATCCGAAGTTCCAACTGGTTCGTCACATTCTAAATCCGAAGTTCCAAATGGTTCATCACATTCAGCTTCTGAAGTTCCAATTGGCTCTTCACATTCAGCATCCGAAGTTTCTACTAGTTCTTCACATTCAGCATCCGAAGTTCCAAATGGTTCATCACATTCAAGATCCGAAGTTTCAACTAGTTCTTCAAATTCAGGATCTGAAGTTTCTACTAGTTCTTCACATTCAGGATCTGAAGTTTCGACAAGTTCTTCAAATTCAGCTTCTGAAGTATCAACTGGCTCATCACGTTCAACATCAGAAGTCTCAACTAGTTCTTCAAATTCAGCATCTGAAGTTCTAAGTGGCTCTTCAAATTCAGCATCTGAAGTTCTAACAGGTTCTTCAAATTCAGCATCTGAAGTTCCAACAGGTTCTTCAAATTCAGCATCTGAAGTTCCAACAGATTCTTCCAATTCAGCATCTGAAGTTCCAACAGGTTCTTCAAATTCAGCATCTGAAGTTCCAACTGGTTCTTCAAATTCAGTAACTGAAGTTCCAACTGGTTCATCAAATTCAGCATCATCAAATTCAGTGTCCGAAGTTCCAACTGGTTCTTCAAATTCAGTAACTGAAGTTTCAACTACCTCATCACATTCAGCATCTGGTTCTTCACATTCAACATCTGAAGTTTCAACTGGTTCATCACAATCTGGATCAGAAGGCTCAACTGGTTCAAATGGTTCATCACACTCTGGATCAGAAGGTTCAATTGGTTCAGGATCATTAAATTCAGGATCAGTGTCACATAATAGTGATAGTGGATCTGAAGATTCAAATGGTTCATCACAATCTGGATCAGAAGTTTCCAATGGTTCATCACAATCTGTATCTGAAGGTTCGATTGGTTCAGGATCATTTAATTCAGGATCAGGATCACATAACAGTGATAGTGGATCATCGTTGGATGGTAAAACAACATGTATTTCATATCAAGATACTATTTCAATTAAAACTCTTGAAACTGGTGAAATTGAATGTACAGGTAAGGGTGAAACAAGATGTATTTCTGATAATAGCTACAAATGTTCATCCAAACAAAAACAAGGTTCACTTGAATGCTCTGTAAATGGTTACATAAAATGTACTGGTTCAAATATTAAATGTAGAATTGGTAATACTGTTTGTTCAATTCAAAACTCACTTTTAGAAATTACTGAAAAACCAATCTTTACAAGAGGTCTTCGTCAATCTCATCATTAAACTTTTTTCTTTTTCTTTTTCTTTGTATTAAAAAAAAAAAAAAAAAAAAAAAAAAAAAAAAAAAAAAAAAAAAAAACCAAACCTTTTCCTGAAATGTAAAATTAATATATATATATTGTAATTAAAAAAAGAAAGAAAATAAAATAAAATGATTTATTATTAAAACAATTTTAAATTTACAAATCAAAGTTACAACAACTTTATTTATTATTGTCTATTGTTTATTATTATTATATTATTTATTATTATTTCCAGTATTTTGTAATAATTTCTTTAAAGATGCAATTTCTAAATCTTTCTTTTTTATAATTGAAATTAAAGTTTGTTGATCCAATTTTTCATAATCGAAATGGTCAATATCACGTTCAGAAGCTTCAATTAATATTGGTAATAGTTCTGATAATATTTGATCGCTAGTTGGTCTATTATCAGGATTTATATCAATCATTCTAAGTATTAAATTTGATTCTTCAGGGTGTTTACTTGTGAACCAACTTGGTAAAATTCCATTCTTTAAATTCTTAATATGAGTAGTTCTTTCAAATTGAGTTTCAAATCCACCTACAATCATTTCAAATAATATAATTCCACAACTATAAATATCAGTTTTATTTGTATACCATGTATTAGTATATCCTCCACCTCCAAAAACACCTTTATTTGATAATTGTTCTGGTGATGCATAAGTTAGAGTACCAACACCAACTGTATTCACTGAAATTGAATTATAAAACATGAATGGTGTTGTAGATGTTGTTGCTGTTGCTGTTGTTGTTGAAGAAGAAGAAGAAATCGTGCAACCAAGTGATGAATTTAAATGAGTTGTTGCTGCTGTTGATGATAATGATGAAGATAATGGTTTAGATGGTGAAACTGAAATTGTTGGTGTAATTGTTGATGTTGGTGGTGTTGAAATTGGTATAGTATTTGCAGAAGAAGTTGGAGTTGTATCAATTGGAGTAGTGGAGGGTGTATTATTAGTTAATGGTGTTGTTGAAGGTGTGGTAGCAGTAATATCTTTTACCAAACCGAAATCACCAATTTTAATGACACCACTTGAAAGGAATAAATTTGCAGGTTTTAAATCCCTATGAATCATACCCATAGAATGAATATAATTAACACCTGTAATAATTTGTTTAAATAATGATAAAATTGTAGTTTTACTATTATTTTTAAAATCAGGATTCTCTAATAAATCTCTCAATGTTTTACCTTCACAATATTGAGTTTGAATATATACTGTATATTTTAATCTTAAATTATTGCTATTACTATTTTTATCATTATTTCGATTATTATTATTATTATTATTATTTCGATTATTATTATTATTATTTAAATTATTAATACCAATTAATTGAGAATTTGATAATTGTTTAGTTGATAAAGTTAATCCTTTTGGTTTATTTCCTTCACTACTATCACTATCACCTATACTACTACTATTACCACTACCACTACTAGCACCACTACCACTACTTGGATTATATATTTTACCTTTTTTCTTTTTTATAGGTTTAACAAAAGGAATCATTGATTTACTAATTGTTAATGCCTTAATCATCTCTTTAATATTTTCATTTTCAAAATCAATATTATCACTATCACTTTCACTTTCTTCACTTTCATCACTCTCACTTTCTTCACTCTCACTTTCTTCGCTCTCACTTTCACTATAAATTTCATCACTATCACTTTCTTCAATTTCACTCTCATCACTTTCACTATTATTTGTAAGATTGAACTTTTCAAAATATTCACTTATGGAATATTCTTGAGAATTAGTATTGGTTACACTATCATTCAATGAAAATGATATTGATAAATTTCTTTTGAATGGATATTTTTTATCATTCCTCTTCTTCTTTAAATTACTACTAATACTATTATTACTACAACTACTCTTTTTAAAACCTCCTTTGAATTTAATAGAATCTGAAAAATTACTATTACTAACATCATCTTCATCTTCATCTTCATCTTCATCTTCATCTTGATCTTCAAAAAAACTATCATCACTTTCATCATTATCATTATTACCAGTACCTAAACTACCCTCAACTGAACTAAAACTTGAAGATCTTGGTTTATTATTTTTTGGATCCAATTCTAACCAAGCATTATGATATCTTAAAATATTAATATGATCTAATTTTGCTAATGCTACAACTTCACGTACAACTTTTTCAATTTTACTCGATGCATTTGTTGGTGATTGATTATTTGATATTGAGAAATTCACTTTCTTTATTGCATATTTATGTCCATCCAATACATACTCTGATAAATAAACTGACCCAAATCCACCTGATCCTAATTTTGATATCTCTTTAAACTCTCTTTGATATCTTAAAATATTACCAAATGTCGAACTTGGTAATGCTTTTTGTTGTTGTTGTTGCTGTTGTTGCTGTTGTTGTAGAAATTGGTATTGTTGTAATTGTTGATATTGATAAAAATTTGAAAAAAATGATGAATCAATTAAAAAACTACCTTCTTTTTTTATTGGTTTTTGATAAATTGCTAAAGGATTATTATTATTATCACTACCACCACCAAATACTTTATTATTTTCACCCTATAAATAAAAAAATACACATTAATCATATTGTTAATATATATATATATATATATATTCACTAAAAATCATACATACAAGTTTTAAATTTGTAACATTTAATGCATTTTGAAATAATTCTCTATAATAATCCAAGTAAAGTGATTTAAATTGTGATGACCTTAATATATTCGATGGTACACCCATTAATTCAATATCAACTACACTCTTCATAAATGTTGATAATTTCTTTTGATCTAATTGATTCGATTGAAAAAAGTTTTCTGAAATTAACATTTTTAATAATATCTTTTTTTGTTTAAATAAGTCATCTAATGATTTTTTGAAAAGTATTAGTAAAAATATATATATATATATATTTATTATTGTTAATAATAATAATTGTTATCAAACATACCACAAGATTCAACTAATTCCATAGCATCAATTGTATCAATAAAACTTTTCGATTTTGATAAAACTATATTACCATGATTTTTTAATTTTTTATTGGTTTTATTAATACTACCATTATTATTATTATTATTATCAGAATCAACTTCAGTTGGAGTTTTCACCTCTTCTTCTTCTTCTTCTTCTTCACCTGAATTTGAGTTTATAACTAGAATTCTTGATTTTGATCTTGTGAGTTCTAATTTTGATGTATTGTTTTTAATGATTTTCTTATATTCTGATCTTAATCTTTCATTCTCTTCATCTCTACTATTACTATTACTATTACTATTACTATTACTATTACTATTACTATTACTATTACTATTACTATTACTATTATTACCATTACCATTATTACTATTTATACTGTTAAAATTAAAGTTATCAAAAGAAGGTATTGATACAGAACTATGAACTAAATTATATCTTCCATTAAAATAATCATTACTACTACTATTATTATTACTATTACTATTATTATTGTTATTATTATTATTATTATTATTATTATTAACTTTGGGTATATTATCGTTTTTTAAATAATCATCACTACTAATTGCTATTCCTCTGACTACCTGGGCAAAAGCTGTTGATTCTTCTTCAAGTAAAGAATTTATCATATTATTTTTATTATCGAACCCCATTCATTAATAATAAGTATCCATACTAATCTAATTTTATAAAATTACTATTATTATTATTATAATTATTATTATTACTATAATTATTAATATTAGTTGGTTTTTCTGTTTTTCTGTTTTTTTTATTTTTATTTTTTTTTTTTTTTTTGGGGTTAATATAATACTATTGTGTCATTCATAAAAAAATAAAAAAAAAATAAAAAATCTTGTTGGTTTTTTTTTTTTTTTTATTTTCTTTTTTTTATTTTATTTCATATTTTTTTTTTTTTTTTTTTTTTTTTTTTGAAAACGACACCCACAACTTTTTAATTAAAAAATTTAAGGTAAATTCAAAGAAACCTTTATTTGAAATTTCAATTTTGTTTTTATTTTTTTATTTTTTTTTATGAGTCAATTTATTAAAATGTCGCTATCATGGAAAATATTAATACAGTCAAATTAAAATATTTCCATAAATGAATAATAAAAATTTTAAAAAATAAGGTATTTTTTTTTTTTTATTTTTTTTTCTTTATAAGTTAAATTTTATTATTTTAAAATCTGTGAGTTTTGTATTAATTTTTTAGAAAAAGCTGACAATATTTTTGATTTGAGACAAAAAAAAATGAATGAATTTCCTTTTTGGTAATTTTTTTTTTTTTTTTTTTTTTTTTTTTTGGGAAATCAATTTTTCAAATATTTAAAATCAAATTCGATTTTAATTATTAAAACTATTTTTAAATTAATATAAATATCTTTTGCTATCAAAAAAATTATGATACAAATTTAGATTATGTACTATGTATGTTTTTTTGGTTTTTTTCTTTTCAATTAAAAAAAAAAAAAAAAAATACCATATTCCTGCTCTCTTTAAAAAATATAATAGGGAGATAAGATTTTGGTCAACTCAAACTAAACTAACCTCATATTAATTTCGATAATATAAAATAGTGTATATATTAATCATTTTTGGAAAATTATTATAATAAATAACAATAAAAAAATAATAAAAAAATAAAATTAAAATTTAATTAAATTCTTTGAATAAGGGTGTACATTCTTTATAGAATAATATATACACAAAATTTATCAATTGATGGTGATCAAAATATTTAAAAAAATTATTTAAAAAAAACCCACTCACCCAGTGTGAGAATGTTCAAAAATAGTTAAAAACATAACACCCATATAGGGTCAAACCACTAATAAAAAAAAAAAAAATAAAAAGACCACTTTAACCCATTCCCACACACACATATCAGTGTTTAATATATTCATTAAATTTATATACAAATTTTTCTTTCACGTGTAAATGTATGATAAATTTTTTTAAAATAAATATATTTTTTGAAAAAAAAAAAAAAATAAAAAAAAAAAAAAAAAAAAATAATATTAAAAGAAAAAAAAAAAAAATAATAATAATACAATTAAATTTATTTATTTATTTATTTATAGAGAAAAGATAACTTATTTAGATATTGTGTATCACATTTATTGTTAATATATATAAACAGTAGGGATTTCAATTTAATTATTTGATTTAAAAAATTGATTTTTTTTTTTTTTTTTAATTATTTATTCCTTTTTTTTTATTATTTAATCCATTTTTTTTTTTTTTTTTTTTTTTTTTTTTTTTTTTTTTTTAAAAAAAAATTATATATTATTTAATTTATCAATTGAATTATAATTATTTATTTTAGATAATAATAATAATAATAATAATAAACTTTTTTTAAAAAAAATAAAATCACATACAATTAAAATCAAAAACAAATAATATAATATCATCATTGCTTCAGTTAATTAAAATAATTGTATACTAATAATTATTAATATATATATATATATATATATATATATATAAATAAATAACCTTAAAGTAAAATCAATACATTTTATTTAAAAATAAAAAAAATCTAAACCTTATTTTTTTTTTTTTTTTTTAAATTAACTTTATTAAAAATATTAAAAAATCAATCATTTTATTTTTTATTTTTTTTTTTTTTTAAATATTAATAAATCAATACTATACTATAATTTATAATTTCACTTTCATATATTATTACTATTTTTATACCATTATCAAAAAAAGTAATTTATTTATAAACACCACCCCCACTCACACAAACACACAATAATTGAATAATTAAAAAAAAAAAAATTTTTAAAATTAGTTAAAAAAAAAAAAAAAAAAAAAAAAAAAAAAAAAAAAAAAAAAAACCTATTCACTTTTTTAATATAATTATACATATAATATTTCAATAATATTGTATAAAAAAACAAACCATAATATTTTAAAAAAAAACAAAATTTGTAATAATTATTTGTTTATTTTATTTGTTTTATATTTGGTATTTTTTAAAAAATTTGATTATCAATTTTTTTAATTGTATTTTTTTTTTTAAAAAAAAAAATTAAAAATAAATTATTGTTTATTTACTAATTAAAAAAATCTATATTTTATATATATATATAGTATTGATTTATTCAAAATATAATTACAAATTTTAGAGTTCAATTTTATAATTTTTTAATTGTTCAAAAAAAAAAAAAAAATTAAATTAAAAGAAATAAAAAAAACTATATATAAAAGTATCGACATAAATATAAAATTAAAATGGGTGCAATTGGAAAAACAAAGTAAGTAATTTATTGAATAATTAAAAAAAAAAAAAAAAAAAAAAAAAAAAAAAAAAAAAAAACATTTATTAACAATTTAATAATAAAAATAATAAAATAAAAGAGTATTTTTATGGTTAGGTACCATTATATTAATGTTAGCAGGTAGTCTTGCTATGATTATCTATAATAAACCTTTACAATTACAAGGATTAGGTACAAAAACTATAGTGGGACAGGTGTGGTTTAATGCTGTATTAGCTTTACATTCAATTTATTTAATTGGTGTAGGTTTCGAATTAATTTCAAGAGCATATCTTATGATGGTTGGTTCAACTTGTTCAGAACAAAGAAGAGGATTTTTATGTTGTTTTGTATATTCAATGGTAAATTTTTTATTTATTTTTTTTAAAAAAAATTAAATCTCCTTTTATTTTATTTTTTTTTTAATTATATTTTATTAACAATCTTTTAAAAATATTATTAATTATTATAGAGTATTTGGTGGAAATTAATGATGATTTTAGGTGTTGTTTCATCTATTGTATTATGTGGTTTGACAGCATTAGTGATTGTATTAGAAGGATTTGCAAAAATAAAGATTATTCGTTTAGCAGTTACAGATGCAGTAACATTGGTTCAATTATTCTTTAGTGTAATATGTTTTGTAACATCAAGAGCCACCCAAAAAATGCAAGATGAAGAAGAGGAAGCACTTCATGGTGTTAAAAAACAAGAACTCCAACCAACTAATTCTGCTGCATCAACTCCATCTTCTGCTCCACCATGTTATATTGTTGATGAGAAAAAAGATTCTGCTTCTCCATCTGGTCAATCTAAAGATTCTGAACCTTCAGCAGTTTTACCAGCTTAAATATTTTTAAAAAATTTTTAAAAATAATAAAAAACAATAATAATAATTTTATAATACTATCTTTTTTTTTTTAAATAACAAAAAATATTAACAAATACTATAACTCAAAGTAAAATAAATGATTTGAATATAATAAAAAAAAAAACAAATAAAAAAAAAACAAATAAAAAAACAAATAAAAAATAAAAAAATAAAAAAATAAAAAAATAAAAAAATAAAAAAATAAAAAAAACAAATAAAAAATTAAAAAAAAAAAAAAAATTAAATAGATAACTTTTTTTTTTTTTTGAATATATATTTTTTTTTTTTTTTATTTTCTTTTATTTCATTATTTTTTAATTATTTCTTTTATTCATTAGATTTACTAGTTAATTGAGCCAATCTTTGTCTAAGTGAAGCGACAGTTGAATTTAAATCATTTGATGAACTAGTTGATGGTGAATTTTGATGACTATTATTATTATTACTACCACTATTTTGATCAGGATTTAAAGTTCTTAAACGTTGAAGTGTATTTGAAGCCATTGATGCAGTATTTGATAATTGTGGTGCTATATTTTCATTACCACCACTATTATTATTATTATTATTATTATTATTAATATTATTATTATTATTATTATTATTATTATTATTATTATTATTATTATTATTTACAACTTGAGATGATGGTTGATTATGTTGATTATAAAATGTATTTTGAATTACTTTTAATCTTTCTTGATAATTTACAACTTCATCATCTTTATCTTTTGGTGCATCCATTGAGTCCTTAATCTTTTTAAGATTTCTAGTGATATATGCTTGGAATTGTTGTGAACTTGAATTTAAATTTGGTGTTATATCATAGTCTGGATATTCTCTAATAAAGAAATATAAATCATGAATACCATCCAATGTTAAATCTTTATTTCCAATTTTTTTGAAAATTTCAATTAATAACTCTTTCTTTTGTGAATCTGTTTTACCTGAGTAATCTCTTGGTTCTTTATTAATTTTTAATGTTGATAATGTTGATTGAGTTTTACCAGTTGTTGTTGTTGTTGTTGTTGTTGTTGTAGTATTTGCTGAAGTTGTAGGTAGTTGTTGTTGTTGTGAATTACTTGAACCAGTTGAAGTTCTAGATCTTGTTGTTGTTGTTGTTGTATTATTACTATTATGATGATCATTAATTGGTGAATCTAAACTACTATTAATATTAATATTATTTATATTTTCTCTTCCACTATTATTATTATTATTACCACCACTACTAACTCTACCACCATTATTATTATTATTATTACTGCCACCACTACTTATTCTATTACCATTACCATTACCATTTATTAAATCTTCAAATTGTTTTGGTACTAATTCAATTAAAAGATTAAGTAAATATTGATATTTTTGTTGTTGACCTTTTGATATGATATCTTTTGTAAATTTAACAACTTGATTAGTTCTATTTTGATAAAGTTCAGAAGTAAGAGTTTTTGTAGTTTTTCTGGTGATTTCATCTAGGGAAGGATTTGATTTTAAGAAGGAATTAATTTCCGATAAGACGGTTTCGACATTTAATTCCTCCAAAATAGAAGGAGTTGTCAAAGATTTAGTAGCACGTAATAAGCAACGTAACAAAAGATCATTGTATTTACCAGGATGTTGAATGCTTTGATCATTATCAGTTCTAGACATCATTTGAAGTAGCGTACTAAACAGTATGGTGCTATTACAATTTTGAAGGATACGTAATAGAATTTGATTGAATGCTTTCGATAATTCAGATTCAGTTCCTTGTTTACTTGAATTTGATTCGGCCAAACTGTACAATTTAATGGTTTCATTTAAAACGATCTCTAAACATCTAACATTACATTGTTTTGCCACAACCTTATTTGAAAGTATAGAGATAATAGTATGAATTAAATATTTACAAAGTCTAAGTATTGTAGCATCCTTTGATACCTGTGGGAATGTATCTGCTAAAATACTTGTTAAAACTAAGAAATACTCTTCTGCAAAATTTACAAATACATCATCAAGTTTACCATTTGCCATTAATCCTGAAAATTGTTTCAATGCTTCAACTGTATGTTCAATATTTTCTTTTGTAATACTATAATTTTTTAATAATTCTAAACAACCAATTAATTGTGTTGACATTTCATCTGTTGATAATGATTTACGTGGTTGTTGTTGTTGTTGTTGTTGTTGTTGTTGTTGTTGTTGTTGAACATTATTATTATTATTATTATTATTATTATTATTATTATTATTATTATTATTATTATTATTACCAATAATTAATATTTTATCCTGTTGTGATATATTTGAATATTTAAAACATTCATCTTTAATATGTGAATAAAGTTTATTAAGGCAAAGTAATGATGATTGTTTTGATTGAGAATCATTCAAGTTTTGAGTGATTAATGGAATAACCACTTTAAGGTTTCCACAAACCGATGCTCCATTCTTGTCAATAATTGATGCCATAACATTTAAAACTTCAACACGAGTTCTCCAATTTTGTGATGTAACCATTTCAATTGCAAATCTAAATAAAACATTTGGTAAACAAAGTTCTTCCAATTGTTGAATCGATTGTTTAAAGATCTGTTTGATTTGTTCATTGGTTGCACTACCTGATTTCTCCAAAAGTATTGGTACCAAACATGATGCTTCATACTCTCCAATCGAGTATTCAGAATCTATCAATTTATTCAATAATATTTCCAATATCTTTAAAACCCTCTTTTGACTAGCCAAGCCAGTATCAAATAATTTAAATGTTATCCATCTAAATAAAATATCCAATACTGATATGATTGCCTCTGGGTTTTGTTCAATCATACCAATCATTAAATCTGACATATGTTGTGAATTTGATGGTAAACTTGAAAACATTAAATTTGCAAATTCCTCTGTAAAACATTGTAAAACTTGATCTTGAAGTATCTCTACTACCTCTTCAGTTGGTTCAATAAAATGCCAACTTGGTATTTGATTGGTTTTTTGTCTATTCATTTTACCATTAATATCAAATATTATAAATTCACAATTACTTGCTCCATTATTTGATTGTAAAATTGATCTACGTTGTTGTTGTTGTTGTTGTTGTTGTGGTTGAGTTGGTTGTTGTTGTTGTTGTTGTTGTTGTTGTCTTATTGGTTGTGGTGAAGATGGTGTTGAAGATTGTTGTGAAGTAGTTGATGATGATGATGATGATGATGAAGTTGATTGTTTTGTTTTTGAAGGTGGTGGAATTGGTTGACCAGTTTTTTGATAATATTTATCAAGTATTGTTTGAATTGATGGCTGACTAGCAGGTTTAACATGTTTTAATTCTTTTTTAAATTCAATTAGTGGTATTTGAGTACAAAGTATTGATAATAAATTATCAGCTAATGAACGAATTTCAGCAGATTTATCTTGTAAACATGAAATGATACCTTTTGCCAATGTATTGATTTCTGATGGTATAGGTGCAGCTTTCATATTGGTAACATTTACAATTGTCCAAGCTAATGATTCCTTACGAGTGAATGCAGATTCTTGAATCATTGGTGCTGCCAATGAACCAATGAAAACATCGAATCCCAAATCGGATTGAACTATTACATTCATACAACTAATGACAGCATCTCTGACGGGTTTCTTTGAATCACCCAACAACAATAGAATTCCTGGTATCAATAGACGAGCATGCTTTTCAAATGATTGACCACCCATTGCCTGTGAAAGCATACCAATGATATTCAATGTTGTAATGGTACATTTCTGATTATTATCGGTCAATCTATTCTTTAAAGCAGGTATTAGTCCACCCAATTTTGGTTGAATCTTTCTATTGGCATCAATGATAATCCTCTCAATCTCATCCAATGCATCTGAACGAGTTTTCCAATTGGCATCGGATAGATTAGTGATAATGGCTGGTGTTAACTTTACAGAGATATCAACTCTTGGGAATTCGATTTGAACTGGTGCTGAACCTGGTGGTGGCATACCCTTCCATTGTCTATTTGGTACTGGTGGTTTTTGGTCACGTATTTTTTGAAATTCCCTATCGAGTACCTCCATCGTTGGTTTCTTTACATCACCTAAAAAATCGGTTAAAGTAGCTCCAATATTGATTTTAATTGTACATAATAATTTAATTGCTGATTTTTTTACATCTGGATTCGTAGATTCTAAACATTGTTTAGTATAATCTAACAATGGTTTCAATTGTTGAATACCATTCGAGCAACATCCAATACCAAATTCATCAATTGCTTGTTGAATCCAAACCAAAGAGTCTGCAATGATCTTTGGATTCTTATGATTGCTTGTAAATTGATAAATTGATGTGAACACTGCATGAGGTGTTATCGACTCACCTGTTGAAAATAATAATTCACTAGAGATCTCTTTTAATTTAACATCTGTTAACTTCTCTATACATGTGGTTAAATAACTATTAGCACAACGTTGTTGAGTGAAATTTGAATCATTCTTACAACATTGAATGAATATTGAAAATATACTTGATAAAACTTGAAAATTGGATTCTTTTAAACTTGGTTTATCACATAATAATTGTATAATCGATTCAGACATACCATTGATTGAATCTGCTGTTAAACCTTTAACATTCTCTAAAATATCATCAACTGCTTGTAATCTATCTTTCCATTGAGTTTTACCTAATCCTTCAATAATTTCATTATTTACTATACCTGCTCCGATTAATTTATTTTTAATATCATCTGATGATGATGGTGGTGGTGGTAATGGTGAAGAATTTGATGATCTTCCTGTTGGTGTAGTTGTTGATGATGATTTTGAATTACCTGTTGCTGCTGCTGGTTTTTTATTACTACTACTAACTGGTAAATCAATATCTTTTAAATCAACAGGCGCCAATGGTTGTGGTGTTATTGTAACTGGTGTTGCAACTGCTGGCATATTATCTTTAATTTTCTTTGCTTTAATTGGATCGATTTGATTTAGATATGGTGTCATTGCTCTCTCACCAATGATACCACCCAATGCAGCGAATGCTTTAGATGCATTATCTCTAATATTGCTATCAGTATCATTTAATGCCTCCATGAAAATCTTTGTCAATTGTTTAGTTACTTTAGTGATATCAGCTGGTTTCTTTGTATTGGTGATTGAATTACAAATGAATACCAATACCTCTTGTTTAATTTGTGGTACTTTTGATTGCATAGTCGCTGTAAGTTCATCGATAATATCTGATAATGAAATTGATTTTCCAACTAAACTATCCATTGTAGTATGAACTGATTGTAAAACACTTGTCTTTTTCTCTTTAAATTTCTCTAAAATTGGTGTTATAAATGGTTTAACATAACTTGTAAATCCACCTCTTAATGAATCTGCTAATAAACCAATTGAAACAACTGCTTTTTGTACAATCATAACATTAACATCTGCTAAAATCTAAAATAGATTTATTAAAAAAAAAAAAATTAAATTAATAAAAATTAAATTCTCTCTGACATATATATTTTTTTTAAAAAAAATATTACTTTTTTTAAAGCTTTACAAAGTTCACTAAAATCAGCAGTTTCAATTTTAGGTGTATTTGTTAAAATTGTTACTAATTTATCCATTTGTTCAGATCTTTCTTGCCATTTTTTAGCTTGTAAACCTTCATAAAATTCACTTGTTAATTTTGGTAAAATATTAACTGCTGTCATTAATGAATATGGATCAATTTCTTCAACAACTTCTGGTTCTATAATGAATTTAAAAATAAATAAATAAGCAATTAATATATATATATATTGTGAACTATTTTATAAAAACTAAATTAGTACTTACTTGCTTGAATACCTTTTGAAGCATTTGCCAATGCTTTTGCAGCTTCAGAACGTGTATATTTTAAAGGTACAGCAGGATCAGTTGGTAATTTTTCAAATTGATCTTGAAGTGCTTTTAATTGAATTGGAGTTAACGCTTCACTAATTAATGGTATTAATGCTTTACCAATCCAACGATAAATTTCAATGAATAATTCAGATGCTTGATCTCTAATACCCTTATCTCTATTCTCAAACCATGGTGAAAATTGTTTCAATATAAGTTTAACTGGTATTTGTTTTGGTCCAAATGTTTTCAATGCTTGAGTTAACGCTGCTAATGATGCTAATAATATCTTTGGTGAGGTTGATGATGTACCTTTCAACAATGCTTCAACTACTGGTTCCGCTGAATCTGCTTCAATCGTCAATAACAAACATTCAATTGTTTTCTCCTTTGCTCTCGGTCTAGTTGATGCAAATAATTTTTCAACTAATACACCAACATAACTTGCTGCGAATCTTTTTATTAATAAAAAAAAAAAAAAAAAAAAAAAAAAAAAAAAATACAAAATACAAAATATTTATTAGTATATATATAGAGAGAGAGAGAGAGGGAGAGAGGAGAGTAGTATTTATTTACTTACTTATTAACACAATCACATCTATCTATAAATGCTGATAAAGGTTCCAATGCTCTTTCTTGTGACATTGGATTGATATCAGCCAGAATCTTTTTAAATTGAGGCCCCCATTCATTGAATAATGGACCACTACCTTCAATACTATTTCTAAATTTAGTTGTTAATTCTTCTAAACCACTCACTCTCCATTTCCAATTCTTATGGTTAATTCTATCCTCTATTGATCCTGATGGTGCTTCTTCATCTCCCATAATTTTATATTATATATTTATTTTTTGTTTTTCTTTATTTCTATTGGTTTTTTTTTTTTTTAATATATTTACAAGTTTTATTATTATTATTATTATTATTATTATTATTATTATTATTATTATTATTCTATTTTATTATTTCAAAATTTCTATTCGCTTTTTTTAAAACATAGCCATAAATTTTAAAAAAAAAAAAAAAAATAAAGGAATGGCCAATTTATAAAAAAAAAATTAGAAAATTAAATTTTTTTTTTTTTTTTTTTTTTTTTCAAAGACGCGCTTTTTCAAATTAAAGAAAAAAAAAAAAAACAAAAACAACCCCCAACTAGTTCAATAAATAATTTAAATAAATAAAAGTCAAAATTAAATGAAAAAAATGAAAAAAAAAAAAAATAAATAAAAAATAAAAAATAAATAAATCTTAAAAAAAAAAAAAAAAATATCTTAATAAACGAAACATTTAAAACACTGTTTTTTTTATATTTTAATATTTTTTTTTTTTTATTTTTTTTTTATTTATTATCAATTTCTTTATTACTTGAATCGAAGATAGAAAATGATAATTTATTACAAGTGATCCATTTTTATTTTTTTTATCTTATTTGTTATGATTGTTTCTTTTTTTTTTTTAAATTATTGAAATTGATTTAGTGTGTTTTTTTTTTTTTTTTTGTTTTTATAATTCATTAAACTATAAATACATATTTTTTTTTTTTTTTTTTTTTTTTTTTATATATTATTAAATTTTTGATTATATATTATTTAAAAAAAATTTAAGCAGAAACACCACAAGCAAATGCCATTTGTTGATAAGTTTCCAAACCAATTAAAGCGACAGCTTTTGCATTTTCCTCTTGAGCATCATTGTAGAGTTGAGTGTAACGAGCTAAACCATTTTTAACTTCCTCTGCATCTAATTGGTCGATTGGGACGGCTTCGATGGTGTTGATGTAACATGATGCATCTGGATTGACAAAAGCGAATCCACCACTGATAAAGAATTTCTCCAAGTCACCGTTTTCGTGATTGATTTGAATAACGCCTGGTTTGAGTTCAGCAATTCTTGGAACGTGGTTTTTGGCAACACCAAAAATACCTTTAGCACCTGGAAGTGTAACTAATTGTGCTTTCTTATCTTTATAGATGGTTTGGTGTGGTGATAATAATGAAAAAGTTAATAAATCACTGGTGGCTGATGCTTCAGTGGCAAAAAATCTTTTATTACTATTGATAGCAACGTTTGATTTTAATAAATTGTTGCTTGATTTAATAATTGATCTGATCATTCTTTGTTATTGACGTTTTTTTATATGAGTTGAATAATGAACTCGAATTTTATGCTATGTTTCAAAAAAAAAAAAAAAAAAAAAAAATTAAAAAAAATTAAAAAAAAAAAAATAAAAAATAAAAAAAAAATGAAAAAATTAATAAAAAAAAAAAAAAATTCAAAAAAAAAAAAAATAAAAAAAAATTCAAAAAAAAAATTATTTCGCTCACATAAAAATTTTTGGCTATGGACTTCGTACTTTCATCAAAAAAAAAAATATATAAAAAAAAAAATAAAAATAAATAAAAAAATAAATATAACTATCTAAATAAATCAATTTTATAATTATTTTACATTAAATTCTTTTTTTCTTTGTCTATTCTTTATTATTTTAAATTTTTTTCTTTTGTCTTTTTTTTTTTTTTTAAAAAAAAAAAAAAAAAGTATAAAAAAAAAAAAGATAAAATTTTAAAAAGATATTACATGTTTTATTTTTATTTATTTTAACATATGTTTTTGTTTTTTTTTTGTATTTTTTTTTTTTTTTTTTAAAAAACAAAAAATATGCTTTGGAAGTTGCGTGGTGATCAGTTCAAAATATCGTTTTACAATTAAGTGTGGAAAATGTAAAAACAAAAAAAAAAAAAAAAAAAAAAAAAAAAAAAAATTAATGGTAATTTTATAAAAATAACAAATAACAATGGTGTTGTGCAAAATGTCTAATAAAATAAAAAAAAAATTAAAAAAAAAATCAAAAGTTTGGCGTTTTCCCAAGCGTTTTTAAATTTTGGTTTCGAAAATCATTTTGTTTTATATTTTTTTTTTTTGTTTTGGATTTTTTTTTTGCGTCTTTTAATCTGAGCTGATCGTAAAATGGAGAAAAAAACAGTGAATGAAAATAAAAAAAAAAAAAAAAAAAAAATGTAATTTTGGTTTTTTAATAAAATTCATTGCAAAACAAATCCAAATAATTTGATAATCTAGATTAGCCAATTTTAAATTACAATTTTTGTCACTTTTTTTCATGGTTTTTAAAACCTATCTAGATTTTTATTTGGATATTTTTTTCTACTTCTTTATTTATTTTTAATTATTTTTCATTTTTTTTAACAAAAAAAAAAAAAAAAAAAAAAAAAAAAGTGCAGTTAGAAAAAGTTATTTTTTTTTTTATTTTTTATTTTTTTCCTCCATTTCTAAACAAATTGTACCAACATTAAAAAAATATATAAATAATAAAAAAAAAAACAAACTTAAAAAAAAAAAAAAAAAAAAAATCGTTTTAATAAATTAAAAACGACACCAAACATTCAATCTTTTTTTTTTTTTTTTTTTTTTTTTTGAATGGGAATAAATCAACATTCAATCAAAAAATATTTATTATTATTTTTTTTTTCCCATTTAACTTTTTTTTTTTTTAAATAAATAATAATTAAAATAATTAAATATGGGATTTTTTTTTTTTTTTTTCCAAAAAATTATTTAAAATTTATTTTGTATTAAATAAATAATAAATAAATAAATAAAATAAAATAAATAACTTAAATAAAAATAAAAAATAATTTAAAAATTAAAAATAAATAATTAAAAAAAAAAAAAAAAAAAAAAAATTGTTAGATTTGTAATATTACTTTTTTTTATAATATTTTTTGGAAATGTATTTTCTCAAACTATATCAATTCAAAATCCACAAAATCTACATTGGTACCAAGTTTATAATGATCTACAAGATGGTATTAATGCAACTTTAATATGTTCACAAAAAACATTTACAGATTCTACAACTGGTGAAGTTTTAAGAGGGTAATTTTATAATTATTAAATCTAAAATAAAAAATAAAAAATTAAAATTAAAATTGAAAAATGATCTAATAAAAATAAAAAATTTAATAGATACTTAGCAACATTTACATCTGAGGAAGAATGGAATTGGGCAACTGCAAATAATGTTGTTAAAGCTGCTGCATGGTTAAGTGGTAGTGATGGAATAAAAACAGGTGTTTGGGCATGGTCAAATGGATCACCAGAAGGTGGTCAACCAATGTATAATCTTTACTTTGATAAATGTTACACATTTTGTTTATTTGGTAATGTTGAACCAAATTTAATTCTTAATGAACATTGGGTTCATACTTCTGGTAGTAATGGTGTTGCATATTGGTAAGAATTTTTTACTTTTATTAAATTTATTTATTTAAATTTTTTATTAATTTTTATTTTATAAAAAATTAATAATAATAATAATAATAATAATAATAATAATAATAATAATAATAATAATAGGAATAATAATAATTATAAAGCATCAATTCCAAATTATATTTGTGAATTTGGTGGATTGGAAGAACCATTTATTCCAACTTCACCAACACAAGGTTCAAAAGTAATTGTATCAAATTTATCAGCATATAAGATTGCAAGTTTAAAAATCACTTTTACTAGTCGTGATACCAGTTCAACATTTTTATGTAGTGGTATCACACAAATTAATTCAACCCATGCTTATTGTAATATACCAGTTGGTCAAGGTAAATATAAATATGTAGTTACTGATGGAATTAAAACAAGTAAAGTTCAATATTGGCATTATGAACGTAAGTAAATTTAAATTATATTAAATAATAATAACAATAATAATAATAATATACTAATAATATATTTTATTAGTACCATATGTTGGTGGAGTTTTTACAGCATTTACAGCTGGTCAAACAGTTACAATTACAGGTGCAAATTTTGGTACTGATAATAGTAAAATTTCAATTGTTTTAGGTGGATCACCAAATGTAACTTGTAATTCAATTAAAATAACTCAAGCTCATGAAGCTTTAACATGTGTTTTAGGTGGAACAATTACTGAAAAGTTTTTACCAGTTACTATTGATGTATCTGGATCTAGATTTATATCTTATAAAGCAGCTGTTTGTAAGTTTTAATTTTTAATTTTTTTTTTTTCTTTTAAGTTATTAATATATATATATATATATTTTTTTTTTTTTTTAAAAAAAAAGATTATCCAACAAATTTTAGATATTATTCAGGTTTTGTTAGTTCATCAACATTTGATCTTTCAATGAATAATTATAGTGCTCAATTAAGAGTTGATGGTCAAGTTGGTCATATTGGTGTATTTGATTCACAAGCTTTAGCAACATTTATTGCAGCATCTTTACCAATACCAGTTACTAAACTCGAATGGTTATTATGGCAAAATGTGTATTATGATCCAGCAGTAGCTTCATTTAAATATTTAACAGGCCCAAAAAAGAATACAAATTGTCCATTATATTATACAAATACAGCAATTGATAAATCATCATGGAGTACAGCAACAAGATTTATTATTTTTGCAAATAATTTCACAATAATGGCTTATGGAGGTAGTGCAAGTACATTTACAGAATTTGGTGGTGAAGGTCCAACTTTTACATATCCAAATAAAGTTTATTATGTTAGTCCAGCCGGTGGAGTTGTAAATTTACAAATCGATAATTATGGTACAGTTTTCAGTCAGATTGTTGTAACTTTTAATCAAGTAACTCAAGTTCCATTTGTAAGAGATTTCATTGCTGGTGAATTAGACACTACTATTCCTGCAGGATTTGATGGTCCATATAGTATTAGTGTTAAAGTTGATGATTTAACAACACCACCAAATACTCAAAGTATTCAATATTATGCACCAGTTATTAAATCAATCACTAGAATTCCAACTACTGGTGGCCTTGTAACTATTAGTGGTGATTATTTTTCAAATGTTATAACAAATTCAATAATTACATTTGGTTCAATTCAATGTATTAATCCTGCAATGCTAACTGCTTATAGTGCAATGACATGTACATTACCAGCTGGAACAGGACAACAATCTGTAACACTTCAAGTTAGTAAACAAATATCCCCAGCTTACCTTTATTCATACGCTTCACCAGTGATTACAAGTGCTAATAATGTTCCAAATATTGGTGGTTCTTTAACAATTGATGGTACAAATTTCGGTACTAATCCAGCTGTTATTAAAGTTACCGTTGGTTCTTATTCATGTGGTAATGTTGCAATGGTAACACCACAAACTAGAATCACTTGTGTTATGCCATTGGCAACTGCTACAAATTATAATTTGGTTGTTACAGTTTCAAATCTTGATTCAAATGCTTATCCAATGTATGTTTTCACATCTGCTCGTGGAATTACTCAAGTTGGCGCCGATATAACTATTGAAGGTACTGGTATGCCAAGTACATCATTACTTAGCATTTTATTAGGTTCGGTTAATATTTCAACCTATTGTAACGGTGGTGGTAGTGAAATTAAATGTATAAATTTACCAACCTCTGTAGTTAGTGGTAATTTACAAATGAGTAAAGGTACTACCGATATTTATCCAGTGATTGCATTTACATTATCACCTTATATCTCTGCAATTTCAAATCAAATGTTAGACACAATATCAAGTACAACCATAACTTTAACAGGTCGTTATTTTGAATCTAAAACATTTGAAACTACAAATACAATTGTAGTAGCTCAAGATGGTGAAACATTACCAAGTAGTTCATATAAATTAATTAATCCTCAAACAATGGAAGTTTATATTAATGGTGGTTTTGGTGCTAATCATATTTTATATATTTTGGTTGGTGCTAGATCATCGAATGGAGCAATTTACTCTTTCTTTGCACCAGAATTAATATCAATTTCACAAGTTGGAAGTAAAGTGACAGTATCTGGTAGAAACTTTAGTAGTGATCCTTCTTTTACAACTTTAACATTTGGTGCTTATAAACCAACTTTAACTTTAATCAATAGTAATACAATAACTTTTGATACAACATCAGTGTCTAGAAATGGTGATGTTTACGTTTCAGTATTAAATCAAAAATCAAATACACTTAATTTTAGATTAACTCCATCCTTAGATTCACAAATTTTACCAAAACCAAATATAAATGGTCCAACTCCAATTACAATTACCGGTCAATATTTATATAAAGTAGATGCAACTGGTAAAGCAATTGCCTTGGATTTCTATTATCAATTTACAACCGTTGAGAATACACCAGCAAAATTATTAGATTGTACTTCATCTGTTGAGAATAAATATGTTTGTAGTATGGTTTCAGGTTATGGTTATTTCAATATTTATGCAATTAGTGATGGTACAATTAAAACTAATGTAATTAGTGGTTTACAATATGTTTCACCAATTGTTGGTAATGTTTCATCCATTTATTATCAAGAACCTGGTATTGTTAAAGTTAATGTTTCAAATATTGCAACTGGTCAAACTAAAATTAGTATTGGTGGTGATGATTGTTCAAGTGTTACAATTATCGATTCAAATACTGCTCAATGTTATTTCCAAGCAAATACTCTCTACCCAGAAGGAAAAAATTCATTAAATTTATCAGTTGTATCTGCTGGTTTAAGTGGTTATAATGATAATGCTTTTGTTTATCTTCCATTATTTTCATGCCCAAATGATTGTTCTGGACATGGTACTTGTGATCCAAAAACTGGTTTATGTCATTGTGATACAAATTGGAATAAAACTGATTGTTCAAATGATATGACTTTAATTGATTGTCCAAATAATTGTTCTGGTAATGGTGAATGTAATAGAAAAACTGGTTTATGTTCATGTACTCAAGAATGGGAAGGTATTGATTGTTCAAATAGAACTTGTCCAAATAATTGTAATGGTAATAATGGTGAATGTAATGTTTTAACTGGTTTATGTTTATGTACTCCAGAATGGGAAGGCATTGATTGTTCAAATAGAACTTGTCCAAATAATTGTAATGGTGAAAATGGTGAATGTAATGTTCTAACTGGTTTATGTTTATGTACTCCAGAGTGGGAAGGTACCGATTGTTCAAATAGAACTTGTCCAAATAATTGTAATGGTAATAATGGTGAATGTAATGTTTTAACTGGTTTATGTTCATGCACTCCAGAATGGGAAGGTATCGATTGTTCAAATAGAACTTGTCCAAATAATTGTAATGGTGAAAATGGTGAATGTGATGTTTTAACTGGTTTATGTTCATGTACTTTAGCTTGGGAAGGTATTGATTGTTCAAATAGAACCTGTCCAAATAATTGTAATGGTAATAATGGTGAATGTAATGTTTTAACTGGTTTATGTTCATGTACTCAAGAATGGGAAGGTATCGATTGCTCAAATAGAACTTGTCCAAATAATTGTAATGGCGAAAATGGTGAATGTGATGTTTTAACTGGCTTATGTTCATGTACTCCAGAATGGGAGGGTATTGATTGTTCAAATAAAACTTGTCCCAATAATTGTAATGGCGAAAATGGTGAATGCAATATTTTAACTGGTTTATGTTCATGCACTCCAGAATGGGAAGGTATTGATTGTTCAAATAGAACTTGCCCAAATAATTGTAGTGGTGAAAATGGTCAATGTGATGTTCTAACTGGTTTATGTTCATGTTTAAATGGATTTGAAGGTATTGATTGTTCTAATAAAACATGTCCAAATAATTGTTCAAATAATGGTCAATGTGATAAATCAAATGGTAAATGTTTCTGTTATTCGAATTGGGGAGGAAGTGATTGTAGTATTGTAACCACACGAAAACCAGATCTTCCACCACCAATTATCGATGAAAATGGTCAAACTATTTTCCCAGGTATTAATTTAAATATCAGTGTTTCAATTACTCATTTACGTGAAATTGATATTAATGATGAATCAGTTAAAGTTTTAAGATTAAGAGATATTGTTTGGGTTGAAAGATCAAATATTTCATCAAATTATTTCTATTATAAAGGTACATTCAAAAATGATTCAGCAATATTTGAATTGGTTATTAAATATTTCCAAAATGCCGATACAATTACATTTGCAGGTGAACAATTAGATATGCCTGATAACTCTATCAAATATCAAGTTACCATTTCAAATTGGGATTTCGCAAGTGAAACTAATAATTTACAAGCAGTCTATTACTCTAAAACCGGTTTAGTAACAAAACATAAATGTGATGAAATAGTTTCATCATCAATAGTTGGTACCAATGATTATCAAATTAATACTGGCGAAGCAGAGTTTAATGCTAAATTTGCAAGTAAAGTAATTGTAGATAAAAACCTTTATTCCTCAACATATATTACTGCACTTCAATCAGATGATCCACTTTATAATGATATTGGTTCAAATGTAGATTCCGACTATAGTTTATTAACTGCAATTATGACTCCATATTTCCGTAAACAAGTTGAATTAGATCCACTCTTTTCAAGTTTAATTAAAACAAGTGAAAAAGTTTCAGAATGTGAAACAACTGAAAAATGGAAAATTCCTGTAATTGTAGTTCTTTCAGTTGTTGGTGGTGTTTCTGTTGCAACTGCTGGCTTTTTCGTTACAAAACATAAATTAGCTTCTAAAAAAGCTAAAGATTCAATCTCAATGTCAACAAGAAGTTAAATTTAAATAAATATAATAATTAAATAATTAAAAATAAAAAAATAAAAATAAAAATAAAAAATAAGAATTATGATTGTGTTTTTTTTTTTTTTATTTTTCTCTGAAGTTTAAAGTTTTTTTTTAATTATTTGTTTTAAATAATTTAACATATTTTGATGAAAATTTTGAATCAAATGACTGAAATAAAGAAAGATTATCAATTGAAATTGTTAAATTTTTAAATGATTGTGGTAATATACCATCAATTGATAAATCTTGTCTAAAAGATGAATTATAAATATCTAAATATTTTAAATTTTTAGGAAGTATACCTGGTTTTATTATTTGATTAAAATTCCAACCCAGATTTAAAGATTCAATTGAAGAAGGGAAAACACCAATTTCAATGGGTTTATTAAACCAATGAAATGTTAAAGATATTAATGAAGTTGGAAACATACCGATATCTAATGGTATATTATAACCACCTAAATCTAATAAAGTTAAAGATTCTGGTAATTCATTTTTTAAAATTCTTGAATTAAAATGATCACCAAATTTTAAAGTTTTCAAATGATTTAAATGATTGAAAACTCCAGGTGCAATTTGTTGAGTAAAACTTTTTCCAAATATAATTGTAGTGATTGATTTAGAAAATGAGAACATATTTGAAAATAAAGGTCTATTAAAGTATTCACCAAAATCTATTGAAATTAAATTCTCTTGTAATATATTATGATCAACTGAATCTTTAAATTTACCCAATGATAATATTCTTGTTGATTTTGGTAAAGAATTTGGACCAATACTACTTGAAAATGATTTACCAAATGATAAATTTGTAATATTTTGAGGAATATCACCAACTCTAATTGGTTGATTAAAATCATCATCCAATACTAAAGTGGTTGTAGAAAATGGAATTTTCTTACAAGATAACGAATCTCTATTTGAATGTGAATTAAAATTATAAGCAAGTGTTGTTACACTTTCAGGTATAGAATCTAACATTATAACTCCTTTATAATCTGGATGAAGTAATAGTGAAACCAATGTATTGGGTAATTGACCTTTTTTAATATCCTTTTGAAATCCAATATCCAATTTCAATAGTTTTAAATATTTTGGTATCCAAACACAACTTAACTCTTCATTAAAGAATGGACCACTAAATGAAAGAGATGTTATATTATCACCAAACATACCTTTACTTATTCCACCTTCAAAATACCAAAATGAATACTTGTAACTGAAGGAGGTATCATTTTCTTATAGAATAAATCATATTCTTCATTAAGATATAATGATCTAATATTTGATTGTGGAAATTTTTCAAGTGGTTCATCATCTTCTTCATCATCATCATCATTATCTTTATTTGGTTCTTTTTGGTGATTTTTTTTCTTTTCAAATTTTCTCTCTTTTAATTGTAAATTATCTAAATAGTTTTTATATTTATATTGAAAAACCTCTTTCAATGATAAACAAATCTCTTTTCCCCAATGACTATTATATAATCTAAGATGAAATAATATTTCATTTCTAATTACAATATTACCCCATACTTTTTGAAATAATGAATAATTATAATTTATTTCAATATTATTGGTATAATTATTATAATTTTTTTCTTCTTCTTCTTTTTCTTCTTCTTCAATTTCTTCTCTATTTTTTTTATTATTTTCAATTATTAAAGAAATTGATAAATTTAATTTATTTTCAATATTATTTTCATTATTAAAATTAATTTTATGATTATCTATTAATTTCAATTTATTGGTTTGATGATGTAATAATTTTTCATAATAATCCTCTTTAATTGTTTCAATATAATTATTTAATTTTTGAAATAGTTTTTTATCTAATCCATATAAAACTTCTTTATTTCTATAATATGAATAAAAAAAATAAAAAAAAAAATATGTAATGTTATTTTATTTTTTATTTTTTTAATATTAAAGGATTATTTAAAAATAAAAATAAAAATAAAAATAAAATAAATAAAAAAACATACTCTTTTTCGTTTATATTATTGCAATAATTTATTAAACCATTTATTGAAATACATAATCCTCTGAGTGACAAAATTAAGATGCATTCTAATAATGAAGGTGTTATATCATTTTTTTTATTTGTTGGGATATTTATTAGATATTTATAAGTTATTTCATCCATGAGAGATTTTTAAAAAAAAAAAAATGATTTTGGGTTGGCTAGAATAAAAAAAATAAAAAAATAAAAAAAAAAATTAAAATAAAAAAACGATCAAAAAAAAAAAAAATTTGGGATTTCTTATGAAAATTGGAATAATTTAAATAAATATAACTGAAATTTGATATATATATTATCTAATTTTAAAACATTAAGATATATATTGTTGAGAAAAATTTATTCAACAATATATATCTTAATGTTTTAAAATAGATATTTTTGAAAATCCCATCATTCATTTAATTTTTTTTTTTTAAAGTGTCTAAAAAAATAAAAATATGATGTTAATTTAAAAAAAAAAAAGATTTAAGTGACTACCTCTATTTTATTTTAAAAAATTCCAGTAATCTTATTAAATGAATCAAAGTCAATTTTTTTTTTTTTTTTTTATATATTAATTTTTTTTTTTTTTTGTTACTATTTTATTTTTTTTATTTTTTTTTTTATTATTATTATTATTTAAAATTCTCTCCAAACTTGTTTTATTGTTTATGATTTTACTAAATTTGGTTTGTAATATTTCATTTAAACTATTATTATTATCATCATTTATTTATTTAAGCAGTGTATTCTGGAATGAAATCCTTGACGGTTTTAGTTTCAATTGGTTGAACATCCTGGGTAAAATTAAAAATTAAAAAAAAAAAAAAAAAGTTAGTTTATACCATTATAGTAGTCAATCAATAAATTATGTAATTAATTTACTTACTTTGTATGCTTTACCCATAGCTTCGAAAGCTTTTTCTCCTGCTTTTTTGAATGAGTTGGTGATTTCTACGATTTCATTTAATTGTTCTTGTTCAGCTAAATGAGATGAAATTATAATTATTAATATTAATAATTCTGAATCCATATTGAATTATTTATTATTATTATTATTGTTATTATTAACCTACTCTTTGGGGTGTATTTTAAGTTATATTTTTTGGCGATGTCAGCGTTTTTCTCGAGTAAATCTTTGATTTTTTGATCCATGTTGCTCTTTGGTAATGAGGAAAGAATCTTTTTGGCTGATTCGATTGATTGGGTGGTGAAGAGACGTTTCTATATATTTTATTGTTATTATTATTGTTATTGTTATTATTATTATTGATGGTGTTGTTAATATAAAAATTTGATATCCATAATAAAAAAATGAAAAAAAAAAAAAAAAGTGATAATTTTGGGATGTGCTATTTTATAACTATCATTATTTATTGTTATTTATCACTATTATTGTTATTTTATATTTATTTTCATTCTTTTTTTTTTTTTTTTTTTTTTTTTTTTTTTTTTTTTTTGTCACACACAAAAATTCCTTCCAATTTGATCAAGTGAAAATGAAACTAAAAGTAAAAATAAAAATAAAAATAATAGCAATATAGCAATTCCTTCTATAAACCAATATACGTTCTAATCACTACATGTCTTTTTTCTTGTCTCTTTTAAAAATACTTACGGCTACCATAGACATTGTGTGTAATATTATATTGAGTGAATTAAAATTGAAATGACAAAAATTTGAAAAAAATTGAAAAAAAAAAAAAATAAAAAAAAAATAAAAAAAAAAAAAAAAAAATTAAAAAATAAAAAAAATAAAAAAAAATTAAAAAAAAAAATTATGGAAAAAAAAAGTATTGTTGATAAAAAAAAACAGAATTTCCAAATAAATAAAAAACAAAACAATAATAAAACCAAATCAAATTATTGATTTATTTAAAATCAAATCAAATTCCAGAAATAGTTTTTTTTTTTTTTTTTTTTTTTTTTTTAAAGAAAAATATTTTTATTTTATTATTTTTTTTTTTGTGTAAAGTTTTTTTTTTTTTTTTATTTTGTTGTTGGACTAAAAATCCAACAAATAAATAAAATAAAAATAATAATAAAAAAAAAAGAAAAAAGGAAAAATAAAAAAAAAAAAAAAAAAGATCAATTTAATTTTTAGGTTCCATTGATTTTCTTTTTCGGTTAAAACTTTGGTCACTTTCGTCAGGGTTACTATTATTATTATTATTATTATTATTATTATTATTATTATTATTATTATTATTATTATTATTATTATTATTATTATTATTATTATTATTATTATTATTATTATTTCCACTACTACTATTATTATTATTATTATTATTATTTTCATTTAAAAAATTAAAACTTCTTGGAGAAAGACAGCCCAAGAAACCATTTGGATTTTGAGTAGAAGATGAAGATGAAGATGAAGAACCATTTCCAGATATATTATTATTGTTAGTGTTATTATTGTTATTATTATTATTATTATTATTATTACTACTATTACTATTATTACTACCACCATTACCAGTTAATAAAAGACTACCTCTTGGAGTTTGATGCCAACCTCCCCAATAGTTTGGAGTTAGAGATACATTATCATGATGTAGATTAATCTCTGGATAAAAGTCACGTGGTGATGGTAATGTTGGAATATCGGGTTGTTTGGTGGCTTCAACATTGATTGGTGTTAATTTACATTGTGGTGGTGGGTATTTTGAATTACCAACCTCTGGTATTACGATACTAAGATTTAAGGATTTCTTGAATTTTGGTTTTGATGTTTCTTCACCTTGTGGATTCAATGAAGTAACCACTGGTACTAACGCTGGTGATATTGCTGGTGATTGTGTATTTATATTTGCTGGTGATATTGGTGGTGTTGATGATGATGATGAATTATTTATTACATTTACATTAGTATTACTACTATTATTATTAGAGTTAATATTATTGGTGTTATTATTATTATTATTATTATTATTATTATTATTATTATTATTGGTGTTATTATTATTATTATTATTATTATTGTTATTATTATTATTATTGTTACTGTTGCTAGTAATGTTATTAAATACATGAGCACTATTACTACTTGTTGATACATTAATTGAAGGCTGTTCTGGTATTGTTGGTGAGGATGAATGTTCTTTTTCTATTTTGACCGGGATTGTTTGTTCTGGTTTATTATTATTATTATTACCATTATTACTATTATTATTATTATTATAAACTTTACCGCTATTGTTATTATTGCCATTATTAACATTGCTATTATTGTTACTATTTGAATTGATATTATTGTTGATATTATTGTTGTTATTACTATTATTATTATTATTATTATTATTACTATTATTATTATTATTATTATTATTATCATTGCCATGATGGTTATTATTATTGTTATTATTATTATTATTACTATTCATTATTAATGGAGAAGAGTGAACATTTTTTTGAGAGTTGATTTCTGGACTTGAATTTAGGTGATGATGATTAATTTGATGGTTGTTCATATGCTGTTGTTGCATTTGTGGATGTTGTTGTTGGTGTTGTTGATGTTGTTGCATTTGTGGATGTTGTTGTTGTTGTATTTGTTGCATTTGTGGATGTTGTTGATGTTGTTGTTGTTGTTGTTGTTGTTGTTGCATTTGTGGATGTTGTTGATGTTGATGCTGTTGGTGATGCATTTGGTGTGGATGCATAGGTGATGAATGATGACCATTTTGTGAATTTAATACAGGTGATTGTTGTTGTGGAGAATAATTTCCATGATAATATGGAGATTGATGCTGTGGTTGTTGTTGCTGTTGTATATATGGATTGGCGCTTTGTTGTTGTTGTGGTGGTGGTGGTGATGAAACATTTTGACCCCAATACCCTCCATTAGAATTATAATTTTGTGGAGGTTGTTGTTGTTGCGGATAACCATTATAATCATAATACATTGGTTGACCACCACCACCAGGTTTATTCATGATTGGTGGTTTTTGATTTTGTTGATTTTGTTGATTTATTGGTGGGGAACTTATACCATTATTCATACTATTGCTATTACCATTACTATTATTATTACTATTTACAACTGGTTGCATTTGTGGTGGATATTGGTTACCATAAATTCCTTTATAACTTGCTGAACGTGGTGTTAATGGAGCCAAGTCCTCTCCATATGGACTTGCACTCCATTTTGATGGTTGTAATAGTGAAACACCATTACCAACTATAACTGGTGAATGATGTCCAATTATACCATTCATATTTTGTTGTTGTTGTGAATGTTGCATTTGTTGTTGTTGTTGTTGTGGTGGTGGTGGTGGTGATTGGTGCTGTAACTGTTGTTGTT
>NC_007087.3:1835528-1838028 GCF_000004695.1 Dictyostelium discoideum AX4
TTTACACAACTTTTTCGAGTGCCTGTTAAAAATTTAATTGGGAATTTAGCGACACCTTTAATTGGATCCAAAACTTGGGTATCCTTTTCAATGTTTTTCTTTAACGAATTTTGAGTACCCAAATTACTTGAACCCTTTGTTAAATTCTTTGAATGAAATACCAACTCTGCTCTAATCGGTGAATAAGAAACAATTTCAACATTTGCACCTGTCAATAATTGAACACAAAGATGATCCTCTTGTAATTGTTTAAATTTACTAATTACCATTGGGAATGGTTGTTTAATGATTACCAGCGTTGCTGGGAATGGTTCATTCGATCCATAACCATAGTTTAATTCCATTTGATAGAGATGAAGTTGTTTCAATTGAATTGAAACATCTTGTAATAAAATATCCAATTTACAAAGTTGATTTGGTTCTAAAATAGTTTGACTATACAATTGATTCAATGCTTGTAGTTCTGATTCCAATGTTGAACCAAGTTTTGTTTGATCCGATTGAAGTGATCTTAATATTTCTTCATTGTTATTATTAAATCCATTTGATCTATCTGATAAAAATTGTTTTTGTGCTATATACATTTTTTCAATGGTTTCTCTTTGTTGCATTTGAAGTGAATGAATTTCATTTAATAATTCTTCTTGTGGTGTAGTTATTGTACCTGGTGTAACTGTTTTAAATAAATTTGCACCATCATATGATGGTTCCATATCAATTGGTGATGATGATCCATTTCTATCATTACTATCTGGTGAATCATCATCATCACCACCTAAATTATTATTATTGCTATTATTTCTCTTTTTATTGTTACTATTATTACTATTATTATTATTATTATTATTATTATTATTATTGTTATTATTATTACTATTACTACCAAAATCAAATTCATCAGTACTATCAACATCAGTATCCATATCGGGTATAGATGATGATTGTGATAATGATGATGGATATTGTGATTTCGATGATTGTTCTTTATTTGGTGAATTTATTAAATCTTTAATTGAACCTGATGATATTGATAGTTTAAGACCATTAGGTTTTTGTTGTTGTTGCTGTTGCTGTGGACTTGAAACTTGTTGTAATTGTGATGAATGTGGTGGAGAAATTGACCCTATAATATTATTATTATTATTACTATTATTGTTATTATTATTGTTACTATTATTGTTACTACTATTATTGTTACTACTATTTGAAGGAATACCCTTTCCATTTTGTGTAGAATTGTAATCATAGTCATAATCTTTTCTTTTCTTTCTTTGATGTAAAAGTTGTTGTTGTTGCTGCTGTTGTTGCTGCCAATTCTGAATATCATTTAATAAACTATTATTACCATTATTGTTATTACTATTACTATTATTATTTATGTTATTTATATTATTTTTATTTTTGTACACTGATGAATTAAATACTTCCTCGCTATTCGATCTTTTAAGTGATGGTTTGGCATAGTCGACAAATGATCCTAATGCTTCAGCTACTAATGCCTCTTTATCGCCATCAATAGATATATTATTCTTTCTTTTTGATGTTGTTTGTTGTTGCTGTTGTTGGTATTGTTTTTGTTGTTGTATTTGTTGTTGTTGTTGCATTTGTTGTTGTTGTTGGGATTGTTGTTCCATAATTTTAAATCGTTTTGCGTCTTGTTGTAAACTTCCATTTGATGGATATTTAACTAATGGTGGAGGGGAAAAACCATTATTATTATTATTATTTATACTATTATTATTATTATTATTATTATTATTATTATTATTATTATTATTATTGTTTATATTATTATTAGTATTATTTAAATTTATTATATCAATTTCTTTAAATTTTCGACTCATTTCAAATAATTCTTTTTTTAATTGTAAATTTTCATTTTCTAATTTTGCATTTATATCTTCAACAGCTTGACATTGAGATCTTAATTTTTGTTCTTTTTCAATGTAACCTTGAATTTGATCCATTAAGGATTCAATTTGCATTTCATACTTTCTTTGAATTGATTCCATTTTACCTATACTATCCAATGTGGCCGCTACCATCTTATCATTCATATATGCTGATTGGCTTGATGACAAAACTGATGTGGATGTAGATGAAGAAGATGGTGGTGATGATATATTACTATTATTATTTGAATTATTACCACCACTACCACTATTATTATTATTATTATTATTATTATTATTATTATTATTATTATTATTATTATTATTATTATTATTATTATTATTATTATTATTATTATTATTATTATTATTATTATTACCATTATTATTATTATTTACACCATTTAAAAATTCTGGTGAATTATTTGAGGATGATGGTAGTTCAATTAATTTTTCCATTTTAACACTATTATTATTATTATTATTATTATTATTATTATTATTATTATTATTATTATTATTATTATTATTATTATTAATATTATTATTATTACTATTATTATTATTATTAGACTGTTTATTTTCCCATTGAGAATTTAAAAATGATA